>NC_074682.1:60901810-61091810 GCF_029448725.1 Salvelinus fontinalis | reverse complement strand
ATGGGGAGTTCTGGGGAGGTCTGGGGTTGGCACCAATGATATCATACTATATAATGGGCAGGACTGGGGAGGTCTGGGGTTGGCACCAATGATATCATACTATATAATGGGCAGGACTGGTGAGGTCTGGGGTTGGCACCAATGATATCATACTATATAATGGGCAGGACTGGGGAGGTCTGGGGTTGGCACCAATGATGTCATACTATATGTGTAATGGGCAGGACTGGGGAGGTCTGGGGTTGCCACCAATGATATCATACTATATAATGGGCAGGACTGGGGAGGTCTGGGGTTGGCACCAATGATGTCATACTATATGTATAATGGGCAGGACTGGGGAGGTCTGGGGTTGGCACCAATGATGTCATACTATATGTATAATGGGCAGGACTGGGGAGGTCTGGGGTTGGCACCAATGATATCATACTATATGTATAATGGGCAGGACTGGGGAGGTCTGGGGTTGGCACCAATGATGTCATACTATATAATGGGCAGGACTGGGGAGGTCTGAGGTTGGCACCAATGATATCATACTATATAATGGGCAGGACTGGGGAGGTCTGAGGTTGGCACCAATGATATCATACTATATAATGGGCAGGACTGGGGAGGTCTGAGGTTGGCACCAATGATATCATACTATATATTGGGCAGGACTGGGGTTGGCACCAATGATGTCATACTATATTTATAATGGGGAGGTCTGGGGTTGGCACCAATGATATCATACTATATGTATAATGGGCAGGACTGGGGAGAGGTCTGGGGTTGGCACCAATGATGTCATACTATATATTGGGCAGGACTGGGGAGGTCTGGGGTTGGCACCAATGATGTCATACTATATTTATAATGGGGAGGTCTGGGGTTGGCACCAATGATATCATACTATATGTATAATGGGCAGGACTGGGGAGGTCTGGGGTTGGCACCAATGATATCATACTATATAATGGGGAGGTCTGGGGTTGGCACCAATGATATCATACTATATGTATAATGGGCAGGACTGGGGAGGTCTGGGGTTGGCACCAATGATATCATACTATATGTATAATGGGGAGTTCTGGGGTTTGCACCAATGATATCATACTATATGTATAATGGGCAGGACTGGGGAGGTCTGGGGTTGGCCCAATGATGTCATACTATATAATGGGCAGGACTGGGGAGGTCTGGGGTTGGCTCCAATGATATCATACAATATGTATAATGGGGAGGTCTGGGGTTGGCACAAATGATATCATACTATATGTATAATGGGGAGGTCTGGGTTTGGCACCAATGATGTCATACTATATGTATAATGGGGAGGTCTGGGGTTGGCACCAATGATATCATACTATATGAATAATGGGGAGGTCTGGGGTTGGCACCAATGATATCATACTATATGTATAATGGACAGGACTGGGGAGGTCTGGGGTTGGCACCAATGATATCATACTATATGTATAATGGGCAGGACTGGGGAGGTCTGGGGTTGGCACCAATGATATCATACTATATGTATAATGGGCAGGATTGGGGAGGTCTGGGGTTGGCACCAATGATATCATACTATATGTATAATGGACAGGACCGGGGAGGTCTGGGGTTGGCACCAATGATATCATACTATATAATGGGCAGGACTGGGGAGTTCTGGGGTTGGCACCAATGATTTCATACTATATGTATAATGGGGAGGTCTGGGGTTGGCACCAATGATATCATACTATATGTATAATGGGGAGGTCTGGGGTTGGCACCAATGATATCATACTATATGTATAATGGGCAGGACTGGGGAGGTCTGGGGTTGGCACCAATGATATCATACTATATGTATAATGGGCAGGACTGGGGAGGTCTGGGGTTGCCACCAATGATATCATACTATATAATGGGCAGGACTGGGGAGGTCTGGGGTTGGCACCAATGATGTCATACTATATGTATAATGGGCAGGACTGGGGAGGTCTGGGGTTGGCACCAATGATATCATACTATATGTATAATGGGCAGGACTGGGGAGGTCTGGGGTTGGCACCAATGATGTCATACTATATAATGGGCAGGACTGGGGAGGTCTGAGGTTGGCACCAATGATATCATACTATATAATGGGCAGGACTGGGGAGGTCTGAGGTTGGCACCAATGATATCATACTATATAATGGGCAGGACTGGGGAGGTCTGAGGTTGGCACCAATGATATCATACTATATATTGGGCAGGACTGGGGTTGGCACCAATGATGTCATACTATATTTATAATGGGGAGGTCTGGGGTTGGCACCAATGATATCATACTATATTTATAATGGGCAGGACTGGGGAGAGGTCTGGGGTTGGCACCAATGATGTCATACTATATATTGGGCAGGACTGGGGAGGTCTGGGGTTGGCACCAATGATGTCATACTATATTTATAATGGGGAGGTCTGGGGTTGGCACCAATGATATCATACTATATGTATAATGGGCAGGACTGGGGAGGTCTGGGGTTGGCACCAATGATATCATACTATATAATGGGGAGGTCTGGGGTTGGCACCAATGATATCATACTATATGTATAATGGGCAGGACTGGGGAGGTCTGGGGTTGGCACCAATGATATCATACTATATGTATAATGGGGAGTTCTGGGGTTTGCACCAATGATATCATACTATATGTATAATGGGCAGGACTGGGGAGGTCTGGGGTTGGCCCAATGATGTCATACTATATAATGGGCAGGACTGGGGAGGTCTGGGGTTGGCTCCAATGATATCATACAATATGTATAATGGGGAGGTCTGGGGTTGGCACAAATGATATCATACTATATGTATAATGGGGAGGTCTGGGTTTGGCACCAATGATATCATACTATATGAATAATGGGGAGGTCTGGGGTTGGCACCAATGATATCATACTATATGTATAATGGACAGGACTGGGGAGGTCTGGGGTTGGCACCAATGATATCATACTATATGTATAATGGGCAGGACTGGGGAGGTCTGGGGTTGGCACCAATGATATCATACTATATGTATAATGGGCAGGATTGGGGAGGTCTGGGGTTGGCACCAATGATATCATACTATATGTATAATGGACAGGACCGGGGAGGTCTGGGGTTGGCACCAATGATATCATACTATATAATGGGCAGGACTGGGGAGTTCTGGGGTTGGCACCAATGATGTCATACTATATGTATAATGGGGAGGTCTGGGGTTGGCACCAATGATATCATACTATATGTATAATGGGGAGGTCTGGGGTTTGCACCAATGATATCATACTATATGTATAATGGGCAGGACTGGGGAGGTCTGGGGTTGGCACCAATGATATCATACTATATGTATAATGGACAGGACCGGGGAGGTCTGGGGTTGGCACCAATGATATCATACTATATGTATAATGGGGAGGTCTGGGGTTGGCACCAATGATATCATACTATATGTATAATGGACAGGACCGGGGAGGTCTGGGGTTGGCACCAATGATATCATACTATATGTATAATGAGGAGGTCTGGGGTTGGCACCAATGATATCATACTATATGTTTAATGGGGAGGTCTGGGGTTGGCACCAATGATATCATACTATATGTATAATGGGCAGGACTGGGGAGGTCTGGGGTTGGCACCAATGATATCATACTATATGTATAATGGGCAGGATTGGGGAGGTCTGGGGTTGGCACCAATGATATCATACTATATGTATAATGGGGAGGTCTGGGGTTGGCACCAATGATATCATACTACATGTATAATAGACAGGACTGGGGAGGTCTGGGGTTGGCACCAATGATATCATACTATATGTATAATGGGGAGGTCTGGGGAGGTCTGGGGTTGGCACCAATGATATCATACTATATGTATAATGGGGAGGTCTGGGGTTGGCACCAATGATATCATACTATATGTATAATGGGCAGGACTGGGGAGGTCTGGGGTTGGCACTAATGATATCATACTATATGTATAATGGGCAAGACTGGGGAGGTCTGAGGTTGGCACCAATGATATCATACTATATGTATAATGGGCAGGATTGGGGAGGTCTGGGGTTGGCACCAATGATATCATACTATATGTATAATGGACAGGACCGGGGAGGTCTGGGGTTGGCACCAATGATATCATACTATATGTATAATGGGGAGGTCTGGGGTTGGCACCAATGATATCATACTACATGTATAATGGACAGGACTGGGGAGGTCTGGGGTTGGCACCAATGATATCATACTATATGTATAATGTGGAGGTCTGGGGTTGGCACCAATGATATCATACTATATGTATAATGGGCAGGACTGGGGAGGTCTGGGGTTGGCACCAATGATATCCTACTATATGTATAATGGGCAGGACTGGGGAGGTCTGAGGTTGGCACCAATGATATCATACTATATGTGTAATGGACAGGACTGGGGAAGTCTGGGGTTGGCACCAATGCTATCATACTATATGTATAATGGGCAGGACTGGGGAGGTCTGGGGTTGGCACCAATGATATCATACTATATGTACAATGGGCAGGACTGGGGAGGTCTGGGGTTGGCACCAATGATATCATACTATATATTTAATGGGGAGGTCTGGGGTTGGCACCAATGATATCATACTATATGTATAATGGGGAGGTCTGGGGTTGGCACCAATGTATCATACTATATGTATAATGGGCAGGACTGGGGAGGTCTGGGGTTGGCACCAATGATATCATACTATATGTATAATGGGCAGGACTGGGGAGGTCTGGGGTTGGCACCAATGATATCATACTATATGTATAATGGGCAGGACTGGGGAGGTCTGGGGTTGGCACCAATGATATCATACTATATGTATAATTAACAGGACTGGGGAGGTCTGGGGTTGGCACTAATGATATCATACTATATGTATAATGGGCAGGACTGGGGAGGTCTGGGGTTGGCACCAATGCTATCATACTATATGTATAATGGACAGGACTGGGGAGGTCTGGGGTTGGCACCAATGATATCATACTATATGTATAATGGGCAGGACTGGGGAGGTCTGAGGTTGGCCCCAATGATATCATACTATATGTATAATGGGCAGGACTGGGGAGGTCTGGGGTTGGCACCAATGATATCATACTATATGTATAATGGACAGGACCGGGGAAGTCTGGGGTTGCCACCAATGATATCATACTATATGTATAATGGGCAGGACTGGGGAGGTCTGGGGTTCGCACCAATGATATCATACTATATGTATAATGGGCAGGACTGGGGAGGTCTGGGGTTCGCACCAATGATATCATACTATATGTATAATGGGCAGGACTGGTGAGGTCTGTTGTGGGCCTTTAATGGTTAATGTGATCGGACACCTTGAAGCATGTGGTTTTCAGTTTACCTGCCCCAAACCCATGTGTGAGGGAGAGAGAGTGTGTGACTACTGGCCCGAGGTTTACAGAGGCCAGAGGGTTGTCATGACAAATGATTATGGTTTATAGGGGCCAGAGGGTTGTCATGACACATGGTTGTGGTTTACAGGGGCCAGAGGAATGTCTCAACACGTGGTTGTGGTTTACAGGGGCCAGAGGGTTGTCATGACACATGGTTAGGGTTTACAGGGGCCAGAGGAATGTCTCAAAACGTGGTTATGGTTTACAGGGGCCAGAGGGATGTCATGACAAATGGTTAGGGTTTACAGGGGCCAGAGGGTTGTCATGACAAATGGTTAGGGTTTACAGGGGCCAGAGGGTTGTCTCAACACATGGTTATGGTTTACAGGGGCCAGAGGAATGTCTCTACACGTGGTTATGGTTTACAGGGGCCAGAGGGTTGTCTCGACACGTGGGCAGGGTTTACAGGGGCCAGAGGAATGTCATGACACATGGTTATGGTTTACAGGGGCCAGAGGGTTGTCATGACATATGGTTATGGTTTACAGGGGCCAGAGGATTGTCATGACACATGGTTAGGGTTTACAGGGGCCAGAGGGATGTCATGACACATGGTTATGGTTTACAGGGGCCAGAGGAATGTCATGACAAATGGTTAGGGTTTACAGGGGCCAGAGGAATGTCTCGACACGTGGTTAGGGTTTACAGGGGCCAGAGGGATGTCATGACACATGGTTATGGTTTACAGAGGCCAGAGGGTTGTCATGACAAATGGTTAGGGTTTACAGGGGCCCACACAAATTGCTGTGTTGTATACTGTGTTGTGTTGTATTTAATGTTGTGTCATGCTGCCCTGTCTCCTCTCCCCAGACCCTGCTGGCTAAGGCCCTGTATGACAACATAGTATACTGTCCTGTCTCCTCTCCCCAGACCCTGCTGGCTAAGGCCCTGTATGACAACATAGTATACTGTGTTGTATTCTGTCCTGTCTCCTCTCCCCAGACCCTGCTGGACAAGGCCCTGTATGACAACATAGTATACTGTCCTGTCTCCTCTCCCCAGACCCTACTGGCTAAGGTCCTGTATGACAACATAGTATACTGTGTTGTATTCTGTCCTGTCTCCTCTCCCCAGACCCTGCTGGACAAGGCCCTGTATGACAACATAGTATACTGTCCTGTCTCCTCTCCCCAGACCCTACTGGCTAAGGCCCTGTATGACAACATAGTATACTGTCCTGTCTCCTCTCCCCAGACCCTGCTGGCTGCGGCCCTGTATGACAACATAGCCGATTGCAGTGATGAGCTGGGCTTCAGGAAGGGAGACGTGGTTACAGTGCTGCAACAGGAGGTAGAAGGGAGCTGTGGTTGGTGGATGTGCTTTCTGTCTGGACGACAAGGCCTGGCCCCAGCCAATCGCCTGCAGCTCCTACCACTGGCCCCACCCCAGACCCCGGCTCAGACCCAGGTATGACTGTGTGTGTTAGGGTTGAATATTTTCCTGGTGTTTTACAAACGTTCCATTTTTCTCTCCCGAGTAACCCGGTATTTCCCGTTAAAACCGGAAGTGTGGTACAAAAGCATTATAAAGCATATAAATAGGACTATGTCTGGATTAGACTGGAGCTACGATTGAAAATTCAAGCCTGATGCAACCAGAGTCTGATGAGCCAAGAAGTAAATACATTTAATGAGCACTACACATAAAGCCGATACATAAAGATTAATAAAGAGCAGTGATACTATCCAGAGCAGTGATACTAACCAGAGCAGTGATACTATCAGAGCAGTGATACTATCAGAGCAATGATACTATAAAAGCAGTGATACTATCCAGAGCAGTGATACTATCAGTGATACTATCCAGAGTAGTGATACTATCAGTGATACTATCCAGAGCAGTGATACTATCCAGAGTAGTGATACTATCCAGAGCAGAGATACTAGTAGTGATACTATCCAGAGTAGTGATACTATCCAGAGTAGTGATACTATCAGAGTAGTGATACTATCCAGAGTAGTGATACTATCAGTGATACTATCCAGAGTAGTGATACTATCAGTGATACTATCCAGAGTAGTGATACTATCAGTGATACTATCCAGAGTAGTGATACTATCCAGAGTAGTGATACTATCAGTGATACTATCCAGAGTAGTGATACTATCCAGAGCAGTGATACTATCCAGAGTAGTGATACTATCCAGAGTAGTGATACTATCAGAGTAGTGATACTATCTAGAGTAGTGATACTATCCAGAGTAGTGATACTATCCAGAGCAGTGATACTATCCAGAGTAGTGATACTATCAGAGTAGTGATACTATCAGAGTAGTGATACTATCAGAGTAGTGATACTATCAGAGTAGTGATACTATCAGAGTAGTGATACTATCAGAGTAGTGATACTATCCAGAGTAGTGATACTATCAGAGTAGTGATACTATCCAGAGCAGTGAGACTATCAAGAGTAGTGATACTATCCAGAGTAGTGATACTAGCCAGAGCAGTGATACTATCAGAGTAGTGATACTATCCAGAGCAGTGATACTATCCAGAGTAGTGATACTATCCAGAGCAGTGATACTATCCAGAGTAGTGATACTATCCAGAGCAGTGATACTATCCAGAGCAGTGATACTATCCAGATCAGTGATACTATCCAGAGTAGTGATACTATCAGTGATACTATCCAGAGCAGTGATACTATCCAGAGCAGTGATACTAGTAGTGATACTATCCAGAGCAGTGATACTATCCAGAGCAGTGATACTAGCCAGAGTAGTGATACTATCAAGAGCAGTGATACTATCCAGAGCAGTGAGACTATCAAGAGTAGTGATACTATCAGAGCAGTGATACCATCAGAGCAGTGATACTATCCAGAGCAGTGATACTATCCAGAGCAGTGGTACTATCCAGAGCAGTGATACTATCCAGAGCAGTGATACTATCCAGAGCAGTGATACTATCCAGAGCAGTGATACTATCCAGAGCAGTGATACTATCCAGAGCAGTGATACTATCCAGAGCAGTGATACTATCCAGAGCAGTGATACTATCCAGAGCAGTGATACTATCCAGAGCAGTGATACTATCAACAGCAGTGATACTATCCAGAGCAGTGATACTATCCAGAGTAGTGATACTATCCAGAGCAGTGGTACTAGCCAGAGCAGTGATACTAGCCAGAGCAGTGATACTATCCAGAGCAGTGATACTATCCAGAGTAGTGATACTATCCAGAGCAGTGATACTATCCAGAGCAGTGATACTATCCAGAGCAGTGATACTATCCAGAGTAGTGATACTATCCAGAGCAGTGGTACTAGCCAGAGCAGTGATACTAGCCAGAGCAGTGATACTATCCAGAGCAGTGATACTATCCAGAGTAGTGATACTATCCTGAGCAGTGATACTATCCAGAGCAGAGACACTAGTAGTGATACTATCCAGAGTAGTGATACTATCCAGAGTAGTGATACTATCAGAGTAGTGATACTAGCCAGAGCAGTGATACTATCCATAGTAGTAATACTATCCAGAGCAGAGATACTAGTAGTGATACTATCCAGAGTAGTGATACTATCCAGAGTAGTGATACTATCCAGAGCAGTGATACTATCCAGAGCAGTGATACTATCCAGAGTAGTGATACTATCCAGAGCAGTGATACTATCAAGAGCAGTGATACTAGCCAGAGCAGTGAGACTATCAAGAGCAGTGATACTATCAGAGCAGTGATACTATCCAGAGTAGTGATACTATCCAGAGCAGTGATACTATCCAGAGTAGTGATACTATCCAGAGTAGTTATACTATCAGAGCAGTGCTACTATCCAGAGCAGTGCTACTATCCAGAGCAGTGCTACTATCCAGAGCAGTGATACTATCCAGAGCAGTGATACTATCCAGAGCAGTGATACTATCCAGAGCAGTGAGACTATCCAGAGTAGTGATACTAGCCAGAGCAGTGATACTATCAGAGCAGTGATACTATCCAGAGTAGTGATACTATCCAGAGTAGTGATACTATCAGTGATACTATCCAGAGCAGTGAGACTATCCAGAGTAGTGATACTATCCAGAGCAGTGATACTATCCAGAGCAGTGATACTATCCAGAGCAGTGATACTTTCCAGAGCAGTGATACTATCAGAGCAGTGATACTTTCCAGAGCAGTGATACTATCAGAGCAGTGATACTATCAGAGCAGTGATACTATCCAGAGCAGTGATACTATCAGAGCAGTGATACTATCCAGAGCAGTGATACTATCCAGAGCAGTGAGACTATCCAGAGTAGTGATACTAGCCAGAGCAGTGATACTATCCAGAGCAGTGATACTGTCCAGAGCAGTGATACTATCAAAAGCAGTGATACTAGCCAGAGCAGTGATACTATCCAGAGCAGTGATACTATCCAGAGCAGTGATACTATCAAGAGCAGTGATACTATCAAGAGCAGTGATACTATCAGAGCAGTTATACTATCCAGAGCAGTGATACTATCCAGAGTAGTGACACTATCCAGAGTAGTGATATTATCCAGAGCAGTGATACTAGCCAGAGCAGAGATACTATCAAGAGCAGAGATACTATCAAGAGCAGTGATACTATCCAGAGCAGTGATACTATCCAGAGCAGTGATACTATCCAGAGCAGTGGTACTAGCCAGAGCAGTGGTACTAGCCAGAGCAGTGATACTATCCAGAGCAGTGATACTATCCAGAGTAGTGATACTATCAGAGCAGTGATACTATCAGAGCAGTGATACTATCCAGAGCAGTGATACTATCCAGAGTAGTGATACTTTTCAGAGCAGTGATACTATCCAGAGCAGTGATACTAGCCAGAACAGTGATACTATCCAGAGCAGTGATACTTTTCAGAGCAGTGATACTATCCAGAGCAGTGATACTAGCCAGAACAGTGATACTATCCAGAGCAGTGGTACTATCCAGAGCAGTGATACTATCCAGAGTAGTGAGACTATCAAGAGTAGTGATACTATCAGAGTAGTAATACTAGCCAGAGCAGTGATACTATCCAGAGTAGTGATACTATCCAGAGCAGAGATACTAGTAGTGATACTATCCAGAGGAGTGATACTATTCAGAGTAGTGATACTATCAAAGTAGTGATACTATCCAGAGCAGTGATACTATCCAGAGCAGTGATACTATCCAGAGCAGTGATACTATCAAGAGCAGTGATACTATCAAGAGCAGTGAGACTATCAAGAGCAGTGATACTATCAGAGCAGTTATACTATCCAGAGCAGTGATACTATCCAGAGTAGTGATACTATCCAGAGTAGTGAAATTATCCAGAGCAGTGATACTAGCCAGAGCAGTGATACTATCCAGAGCAGTGATACTAGCCAGAACAGTGATACTATCCAGTGCAGTGGTACTATCCAGAGCAGTGATACTATCCAGAGTAGTGATACTATCCAGAGCAGAGATACTAGTAGTGATACTATCCAGAGTAGTGATACTATCCAGAGTAGTGATACTAGCCAGAGCAGTGATACTATCCAGAGTAGTGATACTATTCAGAGCAGAGATACTATCAGAGCAGTTATACTATCCAGAGCAGTGATACTATCCAGAGCAGTGATACTATCCAGAGCAGTGATATTATCCAGAGCAGTGATACTAGCCAGAGCAGAGATACTATCAAGAGCAGAGATACTATCAAGAGCAGTGATACTATCCAGAGCAGTGATACTATCCAGAGCAGTGATACTATCCAGAGCAGTGATACTAGCCAGAGCAGTGATACTTATCAGAGCAGTGATACTATCCAGAGCAGTGATACTATCCAGAACAGTGATACTATCCAGAGCAGTGATACTTTTCAGAGCAGTGATACTATCCAGAGCAGTGATACTAGCCAGAACAGTGATACTATCCAGAGCAGTGATACTTTTCAGAGCAGTGATACTATCCAGAGCAGTGATACTAGCCAGAACAGTGATACTATCCAGAGCAGTGGTACTATCCAGAGCAGTGATACTATCAGTGATACTATCCAGAGTAGTGATACTATCCAGAGTAGTGATACTATCAGAGTAGTGATACTATTCAGAGCAGTGATACTATCCAGAGTAGTGATACTATCCAGAGCAGAGATACTAGTAGTGATACTATCCAGAGCAGTGATACTATCCAGAGTAGTGATACTATCAGAGCAGTGATACTAGCCAGAGCAGTGATACTATCCAGAGTAGTGATACTATCCAGAGTAGTGATACTATCAGAGCAGTGATACTAGCCAGAGTAGTGATACTATCCAGATCAGTGATACTATCCAGAGTAGTGATACTATCCAGAGTAGTGATACTATCAGTGATACTATCCAGAGTAGTGATACTATCAGTGATACTATCCAGAGTAGTGATACTATCCAGAGCAGTGTTACTATCCAGAGCAGTGATACTATCAGTGATACTATCCAGAGTAGTGATACTATCAGTGATACTATCCAGAGCAGTGATACTATCCAGAGTAGTGATACTATCAGAGCAGTGATACTATCCAGAGTAGTGATACTATCCAGAGCAGTGATACTATCCAGAGCAGTGATACTAGTAGTGATACTATCCAGAGCAGTGATACTATCCAGAGCAGTGATACTATCCAGAGCAGTGATACTATCCAGAGCAGTGATACTAGTAGTGATACTATCCAGAGCAGTGATACTATCCAGAGCAGTGATACTATCCAGAGTAGTGATACTATCCAGAGCAGTGATACTATCCAGAGCAGTGATACTATCCAGAGTAGTGATACTATCCAGAGCAGTGATACTATCCAGAGCAGTGATACTATCCAGAGTAGTGATACTATCAGTGATACTATCCAGAGTAGTGATACTATCCAGATCAGTGATACTATCCAGAGCAGTGATACTAGTAGTGATACTATCCAGAGCAGTGATACTATCCAGAGCAGTGAGACTATCCAGAGTAGTGATACTATCCAGAGCAGTGAGACTATCAAGAGTAGTGATACTATCAGAGTAGTGATACCATCAGAGCAGTGATACTATCCAGAGCAGTGATACTATCCAGAGCAGTGATACTATCCAGAGCAGTGATACTATCAAGAGCAGTGATACTATCCAGAGCAGTGATACTATCCAGAGCAGTGATACTATCCAGAGCAGTGATACTATCCAGAGCAGTGATACTATCCAGAGCAGTGATACTATCCAGAGTAGTGATACTATCCAGAGCAGTGGTACTAGCCAGAGCAGTGATACTAGCCAGAGCAGTGATACTATCCAGAGCAGAGATACTAGTAGTGATACTATCCAGAGTAGTGATACTATCCAGAGTAGTGATACTATCCAGAGCAGAGACACTAGTAGTGATACTATCCAGAGTAGTGATACTATCCAGAGTAGTGATACTAGCCAGAGCAGTGATACTATCCATAGTAGTAATACTATCCAGAGCAGAGATACTAGTAGTGATACTATCCAGAGTAGTGATACTATCCAGAGCAGTGATACTATCCAGAGTAGTGATACTATCCAGAGCAGTGATACTATCCAGAGCAGTGATACTATCAGAGCAGTGATACTATCCAGAGTAGTGATACTATCCAGAGTAGTGATACTATCCAGAGCAGTGATACTATCCAGAGTAGTGATACTATCCAGAGCAGTGATACTATCCAGAGCAGTGATACTATCAAGAGCAGTGATACTAGCCAGAGCAGTGAGACTATCAAGAGCAGTGATACTATCAGAGCAGTGATATTATCCAGAGTAGTGATACTATCCAGAGCAGTGATACTATCCAGAGTAGTGATACTATCCAGAGCAGTGATACTATCAGAGCAGTGATACTATCAGAGCAGTGATACTATCCAGAGCAGTGATACTATCAGAGCAGTGATACTATCCAGAGCAGTGATACTATCCAGAGCAGTGAGACTATCCAGAGTAGTGATACTAGCCAGAGCAGTGATACTATCCAGAGCAGTGATACTGTCCAGAGCAGTGATACTATCAAAAGCAGTGATACTAGCCAGAGCAGTGATACTATCCAGAGCAGTGATACTATCAAGAGCAGTGATACTATCAAGAGCAGTGATACTATCAGAGCAGTTATACTATCCAGAGCAGTGATACTATCCAGAGTAGTGATACTATCCAGAGTAGTGATATTATCCAGAGCAGTGATACTAGCCAGAGCAGAGATACTATCAAGAGCAGAGATACTATCAAGAGCAGTGATACTATCCAGAGCAGTGATACTATCCAGAGCAGTGATACTATCCAGAGCAGTGATACTAGCCAGAGCAGTGATACTATCCAGAGTAGTGATACTATCAGAGCAGTGATACTATCCAGAGCAGTGATACTAGCCAGAACAGTGATACTATCCAGAGCAGTGATACTTTCCAGAGCAGTGATACTATCCAGAGCAGTGATACTAGCCAGAACAGTGATACTATCCAGAGCAGTGGTACTATCCAGAGCAGTGATACTATCAGTGATTCTATCCAGAGTAGTGATACTATCCAGAGTAGTGATACTATCAGAGTAGTGATACTATCAGAGTAGTGATACTAGCCAGAGCAGTGATACTATCAGTGATTCTATCCAGAGTAGTGATACTATCCAGAGTAGTGATACTATCAGAGTAGTGATACTATCAGAGTAGTGGTACTATCCAGAGCAGTGATACTATCAGTGATTCTATCCAGAGTAGTGATACTATCCAGAGTAGTGATACTATCAGAGTAGTGATACTATCAGAGTAGTGATACTATCCAGAGTAGTGATACTATCCAGAGCAGTGGTACTAGCCAGAGCAGTGATACTATCAGAGCAAGGATACTAGCCAGAGCATTGATACTATCCAGAGCAGTGGTACTATCCAGAGCAGTGATACTATCAGTGATTCTATCCAGAGTAGTGATACTATCCAGAGTAGTGATACTATCAGAGTAGTGATACTAGCCAGAGCAGTGATACTATCCAGAGTAGTGATACTATCCAGAGCAGAGATACTAGTAGTGATACTATCCAGAGGAGTGATACTATCCAGAGTAGTGATACTATCAGAGTAGTGATACTATCCAGAGCAGTGATACTATCCAGAGCAGTGATACTATCAAGAGCAGTGATACTATCAAGAGCAGTGAGACTATCAAGAGCAGTGATACTATCAGAGCAGTTATACTATCCAGAGCAGTGATACTATCCAGAGTAGTGATACTATCCAGAGTAGTGAAATTATCCAGAGCAGTGATACTAGCCAGAGCAGTGATACTATCCAGAGCAGTGATACTATCCAGAGTAGTGATACTATCCAGAGCAGTGATACTATCCAGAGCAGTGATACTATCAGAGCAGTTATACTATCCAGAGCAGTGATACTATCCAGAGCAGTGATACTATCCAGAGCAGTGATACTATCCAGAGCAGTGATACTTTCCAGAGTAGTGATACTATCCAGAGCAGAGATACTAGTAGTGATACTATCCAGAGTAGTGATACTATCCAGAGCAGTGATACTATCCAGAGTAGTGATACTATTCAGAGCAGAGATACTATCAGAGCAGTTATACTATCCAGAGCAGTGATACTATCCAGAGCAGTGATACTATCCAGAGTAGTGATATTATCCAGAGCAGTGATACTAGCCAGAGCAGAGATACTATCAAGAGCAGAGATACTATCAAGAGCAGTGATACTATCCAGAGCAGTGATACTATCCAGAGCAGTGATACTATCCAGAGCAGTGATACTAGCCAGAGCAGTGATACTTATCAGAGCAGTGATACTATCCAGAGCAGTGATACTATCCAGAACAGTGATACTATCCAGAGCAGTGATACTTTTCAGAGCAGTGATACTATCTAGAGCAGTGATACTAGCCATAACAGTGATACTATCCAGAGCAGTGGTACTATCCAGAGCAGTGATACTATCAGTGATACTATTCAGAGCAGTGATACTATCCAGAGTAGTGATACTATCCAGAGCAGAGATACTAGTAGTGATACTATCCAGAGCAGTGATACTATCCAGAGTAGTGATACTATCAGAGTAGTGATACTATCCAGAGCAGTGATACTATCCAGAGCAGTGATACTAGCCAGAGCAGTGATACTATCAAGAGCAGTGATACTATCAAGAGCAGTGAGACTATCAAGAGCAGTGATACTATCAGAGCAGTTATACTATCCAGAGCAGTGATACTATCCAGAATAGTGATACTATCCAGAGTAGTGAAATTATCCAGAGCAGTGATACTAGCCAGAGCAGAGATACTATCAAGAGCAGTGATACTATCCAGAGCAGTGATACTATCCAGGGCAGTGATACTAGCCAGAGCAGTGATACTTTTCAGAGCAGTGATACTATCCAGAGCAGTGATACTATCCAGAACAGTGATACTATCCAGAGCAGTGATACTTTTCAGAGCAGTGATACTATCCAGAGCAGTGATACTATTCAGAACAGTGATACTATCCAGAGCAGTGATACTTTTCAGAGCAGTGATACTATCCAGAGCAGTGATACTAGCCAGAACAGTGATACTATCCAGAGCAGTGGTACTATCCAGAGCAGTGATACTATCCAGAGTAGTGATACTATCCAGAGCAGTGATACTTTTCAGAGCAGTGATACTATCCAGAGCAGTGATACTATTCAGAACAGTGATACTATCCAGAGCAGTGATACTATCCAGAGCAGTGATACTATCCAGAGCAGAGATACTATCCAGAGCAGTGATACTATCCAGAGCAGTGATACTATCCAGAGTAGTGATACTATCAGAGGAGTGATACTATCCAGAGCAGTGATACTATCCAGAGCAGTGATACTATCCAGAGCAGTGATACTATCCAGAGTAGTGATACTATCCAGAGCAGAGATACTAGTAGTGATACTATCCAGAGTAGTGATACTATCCAGAGTAGTGATACTATCAGAGTAGTGATACTAGCCAGAGCAGTGATACTATCCAGAGTAGTGATACTATCCAGAGCAGAGATACTAGTAGTCATTCTAGCCAGAGTAGTGATACTATCCAGAGCAGTGATACTATCCAGAGCAGTGATGCTATCCAGAGCAGTGATACTATCCAGAGTAGTGATACTATTCAGAGCAGAGATACTATCCAGAGCAGTGATACTATTCAGAGCAGAGATACTATCCAGAGCAGTGATACTATCCAGAGTAGTGATACTATCAGAGCAGTGCTACTATCCAGAGTAGTGAGACTATCCAGAGTAGTGATACTATCAGAGCAGTGCTACTATCCAGAGTAGTGAGACTATCCAGAGTAGTCATACTATCAGAGCAGTGCTACTATCCAGAGTAGTGATAGTATCCAGAGTAGTGATACTATCAGAGCAGTGATACTATCCAGAGTAGTGATACTATCCAGAGTAGTGATACTATCAGAGCAGTGATACTATCCAGAGCAGTGATACTATCAGAGCAGTGATACTACCCAGAGCAGTGATACTATCCAGAGCAGTGATACTATCCAGAGTAGTGATACTATCAAGAGCAGTGATTCTATCCAGAGCAGTGATACTATCAAAAGCAGTGATACTAGCCAGAGCAGTGATACTATCAAGAGCAGTGATGCTATCCAGAGCAGTGAGACTATCCAGAGTAGTGATACTATCCAGAGCAGTGATACTATCAGAGCAGTGATACTATCCAGAGCAGTGATACATTTAATGAACCCTTGACCAAAACAGCCCAAATGATTGTGCCGTTATCCCACACATCCTGGGTCTGACCCGAGGTCTGGGGTGGGGCCAGTTATGGCAGGTGCTAATCCAAGATGGCGTAGCAGTTCAGACGTCTTTGTCTTTGTCTTGTCGTGTCCAGTGTATGTATGTTTTTTTCTTCATATATATTTTTTATATATTTTTTATATTTATAACCTCAATTTCATCATACCCTTCTGCAACCCACCTCACCCAATGCGGTACGGATCTGCTATGTTCTATACTATAGAATCGGGAACCCCCAACAGAAGCTAGCCAGCTAACTAGCTACTAGCTAGTAGACAGTTAGCCACTGCTAGCGGTCATCAGCTAACCTTAGCCTGGTCAACTCCTGCCAGTCTGCACAGCGCGATTCAACCCAGAGCATACTGGTCTGCTTTTTCTCCACCAAATCTCCACATCTTCGGATTCCTACCGCAAGCTGTACACCTCTTCACCTGGATCATCACAGCTAGCTAGCTGCTATCCGAGCGGGTACGCCTGGCTAACGTCTCTGTCCCGAAGCAAACACCAGTTACCCTGGAACTAGCATCGTGCTAGGCCCATCTCCTGGCTAGCTGAAGAGGTCCATCAGCCACTTCTTGGGTTACAATACCTATTTTGCCAATTGGCCTGGGCCCCTTTTACTGCAGACATGGAGCCCCGCCGACCCATCACGACTGGTCTACCGACATAATCCGCCCGAGGGGTTGCAATAGGCTCCTCCGTCGCGACGTCCCCTGAAGGCCCATCCGCTAGCCTGCTAGCCGGGGCCCGCTAGCTGTCTAGAGCATATCGGACTGTTAGCTGAAGAAGTCCATCAGCCAATTTCTTGGTCTACAATACCTATTTTGCCAATTGGCCTGGACCCCTTTTACTGCCTACACGGAGCCCTGCCGATCCATCACGACTGGTGTGACGATGTAACCGTCCGAGGGGGCTACAACAGACTCTTCCGTCGCTACGCCCCCCTAAGGCCCTTCTGCTAGCCTGCTTGCCCCGGCCCGCTAGAACATGCGATTCTGGTGCAGCACAAAGTTACAAGGCTAGCGAATTAGTTTTTTAACTTTGAAATATAATAGGGCCTAGTTGTGTAGTTAGTAGGCTGACTCATATTTAACTTTCACAATATCTCCCCTAATGTGTTCAGCCTACATCCTCTTTCTCTAGTGTTGCTTCATTCCTTCCTCGCTTTTCAACAGTTAAATTGAGTACGTTTCCTTGTCCTTCTCTTCATCATTCTAATGACATCCTTGAATAATACAGGACTACAAATAGATGCAGAAGACTAACACTTTTCTTCAAGAAGATTGAATGGTTCTGGGTCTGAATGAATAACTGTTATAGTCTACTACCAACTGAATGGGTCTGAATTAATAACTGCTATAGTCTGCCACCATCTGAATGGTTATGGGTCTGAATTAATAACTGCTATAGTCTACCACCATCTGAATGGGTCTGAATTAATAACTGTTATAGTCTACCACCAACTGAATGGTTCTGGGTCTGAATGAATAACTGTTATAGTCTACTACCAACTGAATGGTTATGGGTCTGAATTAATAACTGCTATAGTCTACCACCATCTGAATGGGTCTGAATTAATAACTGTTATAGTCTACCACCATCTGAATGGGTCTGAATTAATAACTGCTATAGTCTACCACCATCTGAATGGTTATGGGTCTGAATTAATAACTGCTATAGTCTACCACCATCTGAATGGGTCTGAATTAATAACTGTTATAGTCTACCACCATCTGAATGGGTCTGAATTAATAACTGCTATAGTCTACCACCATCTGAATGGTTATGGGTCTGAATTAATAAATGCCATAGTCTACCACCATCTGAATGGTTATGGGTCTGAATTAATAACTGTTATAGTCTACCACCATCTGAATGGTTATGGGTCTGAATTAATAACTGCTATAGTCTACCACCATCTGAATGGTTCTGGGTCTGAATTAATAACTGTTATAGTCTACCACCATCTGAATGGGTCTGAATTAATAACTGTTATAGTCTACCACCATCTGAATGGTTATGGGTCTGAATTAATAACTGATATAGTCTACCACCATCTGAATGGGTCTGAATTAATAACTGTTATAGTCTACCGCCATCTGAATGGGTCTGAATTAATAACTGCTATAGCCTACCACCATCTGAATGGGTCTGAATTAATAACTGCTATAGTCTACCACCATCTGAATGGTTATGGGTCTGAATTAATAACTGTTATATTCTACCACCATCTGAATGGTTATGGGTCTGAATTAATAACTGCTATAGTCTACCACCATCTGAATGGGTCTGTATTAATAACTGCTATAGTCTACCACCATCTGAATGGTTATGGGTCTGAATTAATAACTGTTATAGTCTACCACCATCTGAATGGGTCTGAATTAATAACTGTTATAGTCTACCACCATCTGAATGGGTCTGAATTAATAACTGTTATAGTCTACCACCATCTGAATGGTTATGGGTCTGAATTAATAACTGATATAGTCTACCACCCCCTGAATGGGTCTGAATTAATAACTGCTATAGTCTACCACCATCTGAATGGTTATGGGTCTGAATTAATAACTGTTATAGTCTACCACCATCTGAATGGTTCTGGGTCTGAATTAATAACTGCTATAGTCTACCACCATCTGAATCGTTATGGGTCTGAATTAATAACTGCTATAGTCTACCACCATCTGAATGGTTATGGGTCTGAATTAATAACTGCTATAGTCTACCACCATCTGAATGGGTCTGAATTAATAACTACTATAGTCTACCACCATCTGAATGGTTATGGGTCTGAATTAATAACTGTTATAGTCTACCACCATCTGAATGGTTATGGGTCTGAATTAATAACTGCTATAGTCTACCACCATCTGAATGGGTCTGTATTAATAACTACTATAGTCTACCACCATCTGAATGGTTATTGGTTTGAATTAATAACTGTTATAGTCTACCACCATCTGAATGGGTCTGAATTAATAACTGTTATAGTCTACCACCATCTGAATGGGTCTGAATTAATAACTGCTATAGTCTACCACCATCTGAATGGTTATGGGTCTGAATTAATAACTGTTATAGTCTACCACCATCTGAATGGGTCTGAATTAATAACTGTTATAGTCTACCACCATCTGAATGGGTCTGAATTAATAACTGTTATAGTCTACCACCATCTGAATGGGTCTGAATTAATAACTGCTATAGTCTACCACCATCTGAATGGTTATGGGTCTGAATTAATAACTGCTATAGTCTACCACCATCTGAATGGGTCTGAATTAATAACTGCTATAGTCTACCACCATCTGAATGGGTCTGAATTAATAACTGCTATAGTCTACCACCATCTGAATGCGTCTGAATTAATAACTGCTATAGTCTACCACCATCTGAATGGGTCTGAATTAATAACTGATATAGTCTACCACCATCTGAATGGGTCTGAATTAATAACTGTTATAGCCTACCACCATCTGAATGGTTATGGGTCTGAATTAATAACTGCTATAGTCTACCACCATCTGAATGGGTCTGAATTAATAACTGCTATAGTCTACCACCATCTGAATGGGTCTGAATTAATAACTGTTATAGTCTACCACCATCTGAATGGGTCTGAATTAATAACTGCTATAGTCTACCACCATCTGAATGGTTACGGGTCTGAATTAATAACTGCTATAGTCTACCACCATCTGAATGGGTCTGAATTAATAACTGTTATAGTCTACCACCATCTGAATGGGTCTGAATTAATAACTGCTATAGTCTACCACCATCTGGATGGTTATGGGTCTGAATTAATAACTGCTATAGTCTACCACCATCTGAATGGTTATGGGTCTGAATTAATAACTGCTATAGTCTACCACCATCTGAATGGTTATGGGTCTGAATTAATAACTGCTATAGTCTACCACCATCTGAATGGGTCTGAATTAATAACTGTTATAGTCTACCACCATCTGAATGGGTCTGATTTAATAACTAATTTTGTCTACCACCATCTAAAAGGGTCTGAATTAATAACTGTTATAGTCTACCGCCATCTAAATGGGTCTGAATTAATAACTGCTATAGCCTACCACCATCTGAATGGTTATGGGTCTGAATTAATAACTGCTATAGTCTACCACCATCTGAATGGGTCTGAATTAATAACTGCTATAGTCTACCACCATCTGAATGGTTATGGGTCTGAATTAATAACTGTTATAGTCTACCACCATCTGAATGGGTCTGAATTAATAACTACTATAGTCTACCACCATCTGAATGGTTATGGGTCTGAATTAATAACTGTTATAGTCTACCAACATCTGAATGGTTATGGGTCTGAATTAATAACTGCTATAGTCTACCACCATCTGAATGGTTATGGGTCTGAATTAATAACTGTTATAGTCTACCACCATCTGAATGGGTCTGAATTAATAACTGTTATAGTCTACCACCATCTGAATGGGTCTGAATTAATAACTGCTATAGTCTACCACCATCTGAATGGTTATGGGTCTGAATTAATAACTGTTATAGTCTACCACCATCTGAATGGTCATGGGTCTGAATTAATAACTGTTATAGTCTACCACCATCTGAATGGTTATGGGTCTGAATTAATAACTGTTATAGTCTACCACCATCTGAATGGTTATGGGTCTGAATTAATAACTGCTATAGTCTACCACCATCTGAATGGGTCTGAATTAATAACTGTTATAGTCTACCACCATCTGAATGGGTCTGAATTAATAACTGCTATAGTCTACCACCATCTGAGTGGTTATGGGTCTGAATTAATAACTGCTATAGCCTACCACCATCTGAATGGTTATGGGTCTGAATTAATAACTGTTATAGTCTACCACCATCTGAATGGTTATGGGTCTTAATTAATAACTGTTATAGTCTACCACCATCTGAATGGGTCTGAATTAATAACTGCTATAGTCTACCACCATCTGAATGGGTCTGAATTAATAACTGCTATAGTCTACCACCATCTGAATGGGTCTGAATTAATAACTGCTATAGTCTACCACCATCTGAATGGTTATGGGTCTGAATTAATAACTTTTATAGTCTACCACCATCTGAATGGGTCTGAATTAACAACTGCTATAGTCTACCACCATCTGAATGGTTATGGGTCTGAATTAATAACTGCTATAGTCTACCACCATCTGAATGGTTATGGGTCTGAATTAATAACTGCTATAGTCTACCACCATCTGAATGGGTCTGAATTAATAACTGCTATAGTCTACCACCATCTGAATGGGTCTGAATTAATAATTACTATAGTCTACCACCATCTGAATGGGTCTGAATTAATAACTGCTATAGTCTACCACCATCTGAATGGGTCTGAATTAATAACTGCTATAGTCTACCACCATCTGAATGGTTATGGGTCTGAATTAATAACTGTTATAGTCTACCACCATCTGAATGGGTCTGAATTAATAACTGCTATAGTCTACCACCATCTGAATGGTTATGGGTCTGAATTAATAACTGCTATAGTCTACCACCATCTGAATGGGTTTGAATTAATAACTGCTATAGTCTACCACCATCTGAATGGTTATGGGTCTGAATTAATAACTGTTATAGTCTACCACCATCTGAATGGTTATGGGTCTGAATTAATAACTGTTATAGCCTACCACCATCTGAATGGGTCTGAATTAATAACTGCTTTAGTCTACCACCATCTGAATGGGTCTGAATTAATAACTGTTATAGTCTACCACCATCTGAATGGGTCTGAATTAATAACTGTTATAGTCTACCACCATCTGAATGGTTATGGGTCTGAATTAATAACTGCTATAGTCTACCACCATCTGAATGGGTCTGAATTAATAACTGTTATAGTCTACCACCATCTGAATGGGTCTGAATTAATAACTGCTATAGTCTACCACCATCGGAATGGTTATGGGTCTGAATTAATAACTGTTATAGTCTACCACCATCTGAATGGGTCTGAATTAATAACTGCTATAGTCTACCACCATCTGAATGGGTCTGAATTAATAACTGTTATAGTCTACCACCATCTGAATGGGTCTGAATTAATAACTGCTATAGTCTACCACCATCTGAATGGGTCTGAATTAATAACTGCTATAGTCTACCACCATCTGAATGGGTCTGAATTAATAATTACTATAGTCTACCACCATCTGAATGGGTCTGAATTAATAACTGCTATAGTCTACCACCATCTGAATGGGTCTGAATTAATAACTGCTATAGTCTACCACCATCTGAATGGTTATGGGTCTGAATTAATAACTGTTATAGTCTACCACCATCTGAATGGGTCTGAATTAATAACTGCTATAGTCTACCACCATCTGAATGGTTATGGGTCTGAATTAATAACTGCTATAGTCTACCACCATCTGAATGGGTTTGAATTAATAACTGCTATAGTCTACCACCATCTGAATGGTTATGGGTCTGAATTAATAACTGTTATAGTCTACCACCATCTGAATGGTTATGGGTCTGAATTAATAACTGTTATAGCCTACCACCATCTGAATGGGTCTGAATTAATAACTGCTTTAGTCTACCACCATCTGAATGGGTCTGAATTAATAACTGTTATAGTCTACCACCATCTGAATGGGTCTGAATTAATAACTGTTATAGTCTACCACCATCTGAATGGGTCTGAATTAATAACTGCTATAGTCTACCACCATCTGAATGGTTATGGGTCTGAATTAATAACTGTTATAGTCTACCACCATCTGAATGGGTCTGAATTAATAACTGCTATAGTCTACCACCATCTGAATGGTTATGGGTCTGAATTAATAACTGCTATAGTCTACCACCATCTGAATGGTTATGGGTCTGAATTAATAACTGCTATAGTCTACCACCATCTGAATGGGTCTGAATTAATAACTGTTATAGTCTACCACCATCTGAATGGGTCTGAATTAATAACTGCTATAGTCTACCACCATCGGAATGGTTATGGGTCTGAATTAATAACTGTTATAGTCTACCACCATCTGAATGGGTCTGAATTAATAACTGCTATAGTCTACCATCATCTGAATGGGTCTGAATTAATAACTGTTATAGCCTAACACCATCTGAATGGTTATGGGTCTGAATTAATAACTGCTATAGTCTACCACCATCTGAATGGGTCTGAATTAATAACTGCTATAGTCTACCACCATCTGAATGGGTCTGAATTAATAACTGTTATAGTCTACCACCATCTGAATGGGTCTGAATTAATAACTGTTATAGTCTACCACCATCTGAATGGGTCTGAATTAATAACTGTTATAGTCTACCACCATCTGAATGGTTATGGGTCTGAATTAATAACTGCTATAGTCTACCACCATCTGAATGGGTCTGAATTAATAACTGCTATAGTCTACCACCATCTGAATGGTTATGGGTCTGAATTAATAACTGTTATAGTCTACCACCATCTGAATGGTTCTGGGTCTGAATTAATAACTGTTATAGTCTACCACCATCTGAATGGGTCTGAATTAATAACTGCTATAGTCTACCACCATCTGAATGGTTATGGGTCTGAATTAATAAATGCCATAGTCTACCACCATCTGAATGGTTATGGGTCTGAATTAATAACTGTTATAGTCTACCACCATCTGAATGGTTATGGGTCTGAATTAATAACTGCTATAGTCTACCACCATCTGAATGGTTCTGGGTCTGAATTAATAACTGTTATAGTCTACCACCATCTGAATGGGTCTGAATTAATAACTGTTATAGTCTACCACCATCTGAATGGTTATGGGTCTGAATTAATAACTGATATAGTCTACCACCATCTGAATGGGTCTGAATTAATAACTGTTATAGTCTACCGCCATCTGAATGGGTCTGAATTAATAACTGCTATAGCCTACCACCATCTGAATGGGTCTGAATTAATAACTGCTATAGTCTACCACCATCTGAATGGTTATGGGTCTGAATTAATAACTGTTATATTCTACCACCATCTGAATGGTTATGGGTCTGAATTAATAACTGCTATAGTCTACCACCATCTGAATGGGTCTGTATTAATAACTGCTATAGTCTACCACCATCTGAATGGTTATGGGTCTGAATTAATAACTTTTATAGTCTACCACCATCTGAATGGGTCTGAATTAATAACTGTTATAGTCTACCACCATCTGAATGGGTCTGAATTAATAACTGTTATAGTCTACCACCATCTGAATGGTTATGGGTCTGAATTAATAACTGCTATAGTCTACCACCATCTGAATGGTTATGGGTCTGAATTAATAACTGTTATAGTCTACCACCATCTGAATGGTTATGGGTCTGAATTAATAACTGTTATAGTCTACCACCATCTGAATGGTTATGGGTCTGAATTAATAACTGCTATAGTGTACCACCATCTGAATGGGTCTGAATTAATAACTGTTATAGTCTACCACCATCTGAATGGGTCTGAATTAATAACTGCTATAGTCTACCACCATCGGAATGGTTATGGGTCTGAATTAATAACTGTTATAGTCTACCACCATCTGAATGGGTCTGAATTAATAACTGCTATAGTCTACCATCATCTGAATGGGTCTGAATTAATAACTGTTATAGCCTAACACCATCTGAATGGTTATGGGTCTGAATTAATAACTGCTATAGTCTACCACCATCTGAATGGGTCTGAATTAATAACTGCTATAGTCTACCACCATCTGAATGGGTCTGAATTAATAACTGTTATAGTCTACCACCATCTGAATGGGTCTGAATTAATAACTGTTATAGTCTACCACCATCTGAATGGGTCTGAATTAATAACTGTTATAGTCTACCACCATCTGAATGGGTCTGAATTAATAACTGCTATAGTCTACCACCATCTGAATGGTTATGGGTCTGAATTAATAACTGTTATATTCTACCACCATCTGAATGGTTATGGGTCTGAATTAATAACTGCTATAGTCTACCACCATCTGAATGGGTCTGTATTAATAACTGCTATAGTCTACCACCATCTGAATGGTTATGGGTCTGAATTAATAACTTTTATAGTCTACCACCATCTGAATGGGTCTGAATTAATAACTGTTATAGTCTACCACCATCTGAATGGGTCTGAATTAATAACTGTTATAGTCTACCACCATCTGAATGGTTATGGGTCTGAATTAATAACTGCTATAGTCTACCACCATCTGAATGGTTATGGGTCTGAATTAATAACTGTTATAGTCTACCACCATCTGAATGGTTCTGGGTCTGAATTAATAACTGCTATAGTCTACCACCATCTGAATGGTTATGGGTTTGAATTAATAACTGCTATAGTCTACCACCATCTGAATGGTTATGGGTCTGAATTAATAACTGCTATAGTCTACCACCATCTGAATGGGTCTGAATTAATAACTACTATAGTCTACCACCATCTGAATGGTTATGGGTCTGAATTAATAACTGTTATAGTCTACCACCATCTGAATGGTTATCGGTCTGAATTAATAACTGCTATAGTCTACCACCATCTGAATGGGTCTGTATTAATAACTACTATAGTCTACCACCATCTGAATGGTTATGGGTTTGAATTAATAACTGTTATAGTCTACCACCATCTGAATGGGTCTGAATTAATAACTGTTATAGTCTACCACCATCTGAATGGGTCTGAATTAATAACTGCTATAGTCTACCACCATCTGAATGGTTATGGGTCTGAATTAATAACTGTTATAGTCTACCACCATCTGAATGGGTCTGAATTAATAACTGTTATAGTCTACCACCATCTGAATGGGTCTGAATTAATAACTGTTATAGTCTACCACCATCTGAATGGGTCTGAATTAATAACTGCTATAGTCTACCACCATCTGAATGGTTATGGGTCTGAATTAATAACTGCTATAGTCTACCACCATCTGAATGGGTCTGAATTAATAACTGCTATAGTCTACCACCATCTGAATGGGTCTGAATTAATAACTGCTATAGTCTACCACCATCTGAATGCGTCTGAATTAATAACTGCTGTAGTCTACCACCATCTGAATGGGTCTGAATTAATAACTGCTATAGTCTACCACCATCTGAATGGGTCTGAATTAATAACTGTTATAGCCTACCACCATCTGAATGGTTATGGGTCTGAATTAATAACTGCTATAGTCTACCACCATCTGAATGGGTCTGAATTAATAACTGCTATAGTCTACCACCATCTGAACGGGTCTGAATTAATAACTGTTATAGTCTACCACCATCTGAATGGGTCTGAATTAATAACTGCTATAGTCTACCACCATCTGAATGGTTACGGGTCTGAATTAATAACTGCTATAGTCTACCACCATCTGAATGGGTCTGAATTAATAACTGTTATAGTCTACCACCATCTGAATGGGTCTGAATTAATAACTGCTATAGTCTACCACCATCTGAATGGTTATGGGTCTGAATTAATAACTGCTATAGTCTACCACCATCTGAATGGTTATGGGTCTGAATTAATAACTGCTATAGTCTACCACCATCTGAATGGGTCTGAATTAATAACTGTTATAGTCTACCACCATCTGAATGGGTCTGATTTAATAACTAATTTTGTCTACCACCATCTAAAAGGGTCTGAATTAATAACTGTTATAGTCTACCGCCATCTAAATGGGTCTGAATTAATAACTGCTATAGCCTACCACCATCTGAATGGTTATGGGTCTGAATTAATAACTGCTATAGTCTACCACCATCTGAATGGGTCTGAATTAATAACTGCTATAGTCTACCACCATCTGAATGGTTATGGGTCTGAATTAATAACTGTTATAGTCTACCACCATCTGAATGGGTCTGAATTAATAACTACTATAGTCTACCACCATCTGAATGGTTATGGGTCTGAATTAATAACTGTTATAGTCTACCAACATCTGAATGGTTATGGGTCTGAATTAATAACTGCTATAGTCTACCACCATCTGAATGGTTATGGGTCTGAATTAATAACTGTTATAGTCTACCACCATCTGAATGGGTCTGAATTAATAACTGTTATAGTCTACCACCATCTGAATGGGTCTGAATTAATAACTGCTATAGTCTACCACCATCTGAATGGTTATGGGTCTGAATTAATAACTGTTATAGTCTACCACCATCTGAATGGTTATGGTTCTGAATTAATAACTGTTATAGTCTACCACCATCTGAATGGTTATGGGTCTGAATTAATAACTGTTATAGTCTACCACCATCTGAATGGTTATGGGTCTGAATTAATAACTGCTATAGTCTACCACCATCTGAATGGTTATGGGTCTGAATTAATAACTGTTATAGTCTACCACCATCTGAATGGGTCTGAATTAATAACTGCTATAGTCTACCACCATCTGAGTGGTTAAGGGTCTGAATTAATAACTGCTTTTGTCTACCACCATCTGAATGGTTATGGGTCTGAATTAATAACTGTTATAGTCTACCACCATCTGAATGGTTATGGGTCTTAATTAATAACTGTTATAGTCTACCACCATCTGAATGGGTCTGAATTAATAACTGCTATAGTCTACCACCATCTGAATGGGTCTGAATTAATAACTGCTATAGTCTACCACCATCTGAATGGGTCTGAATTAATAACTGCTATAGTCTACCACCATCTGAATGGTTATGGGTCTGAATTAATAACTGTTATAGTCTACCACCATCTGAATGGGTCTGAATTAACAACTGCTATAGTCTACCACCATCTGAATGGTTATGGGTCTGAATTAATAACTGCTATAGTCTACCACCATCTGAATGGTTATGGGTCTGAATTAATAACTGCTATAGTCTACCACCATCTGAATGGGTCTGAATTAATAACTGCTATAGTCTACCACCATCTGAATGGGTCTGAATTAATAATTACTATAGTCTACAACCATCTGAATGGGTCTGAATTAATAACTGCTATAGTCTACCACCATCTGAATGGGTCTGAATTAATAACTGCTATAGTCTACCACCATCTGAATGGTTATGGGTCTGAATTAATAACTGTTATAGTCTACCACCATCTGAATGGGTCTGAATTAATAACTGCTATAGTCTACCACCATCTGAATGGTTATGGGTCTGAATTAATAACTGCTATAGTCTACCACCATCTGAATGGGTCTGAATTAATAACTGCTATAGTCTACCACCATCTGAATGGTTATGGGTCTGAATTAATAACTGTTATAGTCTACCACCATCTGAATGGTTATGGGTCTGAATTAATAACTGTTATAGCCTACCACCATCTGAATGGGTCTGAATTAATAACTGCTTTAGTCTACCACCATCTGAATGGGTCTGAATTAATAACTGTTACAGTCTACCACCATCTGAATGGGTCTGAATTAATAACTGTTATAGTCTACCACCATCTGAATGGGTCTGAATTAATAACTGCTATAGTCTACCACCATCTGAATGGTTATGGGTCTGAATTAATAACTGTTATAGTCTACCACCATCTGAATGGGTCTGAATTAATAACTGCTATAGTCTACCACCATCTGAATGGTTATGGGTCTGAATTAATAACTGCTATAGTCTACCACCATCTGAATGGGTCTGAATTAATAACTGCTATAGTCTACCACCATCGGAATGGTTATGGGTCTGAATTAATAACTGCTATAGTCTACCACCATCTGAATGGGTCTGAATTAATAACTGTTATAGTCTACCACCATCTGAATGGGTCTGAATTAATAACTGCTATAGTCTACCACCATCGGAATGGTTATGGGTCTGAATTAATAACTGTTATAGTCTACCACCATCTGAATGGGTCTGAATTAATAACTGCTATAGTCTACCATCATCTGAATGGGTCTGAATTAATAACTGTTATAGCCTAACACCATCTGAATGGTTATGGGTCTGAATTAATAACTGCTATAGTCTACCACCATCTGAATGGGTCTGAATTAATAACTGCTATAGTCTACCACCATCTGAATGGGTCTGAATTAATAACTGTTATAGTCTACCACCATCTGAATGGGTCTGAATTAATAACTGTTATAGTCTACCACCATCTGAATGGGTCTGAATTAATAACTGTTATAGTCTACCACCATCTGAATGGTTATGGCTCTGAATTAATAACTGCTATAGTCTACCACCATCTGAATGGGTCTGAATTAATAACTGCTATAGTCTACCACCATCTGAATGGTTATGGGTCTGAATTAATAACTGTTATAGTCTACCACCATCTGAATGGTTCTGGGTCTGAATTAATAACTGTTGTAGTCTACCACCATCTGAATGGGTCTGAATTAATAACTGCTATAGTCTACCACCATCTGAATGGTTATGGGTCTGAATTAATAACTGTTATAGTCTACCACCATCTGAATGGTTATGGGTCTGAATTAATAACTGTTATAGTCTACCACCATCTGAATGGTTATGGGTCTGAATTAATAACTGCTATAGTCTACCACCATCTGAATGGTTATGGGTCTGAATTAATAACTGCTATAGTCTACCACCATCTGAATGGTTATGGGTCTGAATTAATAACTGCTATAGTCTACCACCATCTGAATGGGTCTGAATTAATAACTGCTATAGTCTACCACCATCTGAATGGTTATGGGTCTAACTGCTATAGTCTACCACCATCTGAATGGTTATGGGTCTGAATTAATAACTGTTATAGTCTACCACCATCTGAATGGGTCTGAATTAATAACTGTTATAGTCTACCACCATCTGAATGGGTCTGAATTAATAACTGTTATAGTCTACCACCATCTGAATGGGTCTGAATTAATAACTGCTATAGTCTACCACCATCTGAATGGGTCTGAATTAATAACTGCTATAGTCTACCACCATCGGAATGGTTATGGGTCTAACTGCTATAGTCTACCACCATCTGAATGGTTATGGGTCTGAATTAATAACTGTTATAGTCTACCACCATCTGAATGGGTCTGAATTAATAACTGCTATAGTCTACCACCATCTGAATGGTTATGGGTCTGAATTAATAACTGTTATAGTCTACCACCATCTGAATGGGTCTGAATTAATAACTGCTATAGTCTACCACCATCTGAATGGTTATGGGTCTGAATTAATAACTGCTATAGTCTACCACCACCTGAATGGTTTTGGGTCTGAATTAATAACTGCTATAGTCTACCACCATCTGAATGGTTATGGGTCTGAATTAATAACTGCTATAGTCTACCACCATCTGAATGGTTATGGGTCTGAATTAATAACTGTTATAGTCTACCACTATCTGAATGGTTATGGGTCTGAATTAATAACTGTTATAGTCTACCACCACCTGAATGGTTTTGGGTCTGAATTAATAACTGCTATAGTCTACCACCATCTGAATGGGTCTGAATTAATAAATGCCATAGTCTACCACCATCTGAATGGTTATGGGTCTGAATTAATAACTGCTATAGTCTACCACCATCTGAATGGTTATGGGTCTGAATTAATAACTGTTATAGTCTACCACTATCTGAATGGTTATGGGTCTGAATTAATAACTGTTATAGTCTACCACCACCTGAATGGTTTTGGGTCTGAATTAATAACTGCTATAGTCTACCACCATCTGAATGGTTATATGTCTGAATTAATAACTGTTATAGTCTACCACCATCTGAATGGGTCTGAATTAATAACTGTTATAGTCTACCACCATCTGAATGGGTCTGAATTAATAACTGTTATAGTCTACCACCATCTGAATGGGTCTGAATTAATAACTGCTATAGTCTATCACCATCTGAATGGTTATGGGTCTGAATTAATAACTGCTATAGTCTACCACCATCTGAATGGTTATGGGTCTGAATTAATAACTGTTATAGTCTACCACCATCTGAACGTGTCTGAATTAATAACTGCTATAGTCTACCACCATCTGAATGGGTCTGAATTAATAACTGCTATAGTCTACCACCATCTGAATGGGTCTGAATTAATAACTGCTATAGTCTACCACCATCGGAATGGTTATGGGTCTGAATTAATAACTGTTATAGTCTACCACCATCTGAATGGTTATGGGTCTGAATTAATAACTGCTATAGTCTACCACCATCTGAATGGGTATGAATTAATAACTGTTATAGTCTACCACCATCTGAATGGGTCTGAATTAATAACTGCTATAGTCTATCACCATCTGAATGGGTCTGAATTAATAACTGCTATAGTCTACCACCATCTGAATTGGTCTGAATTAATAACTGCTATAGTCTACCACCATCTGAATGGTTATGGGTCTGAATTAATAACTGCTATAGTCTACCACCATCTGAATGGGTCTGAATTAATAACTGCTATAGTCTACCACCATCTGAATGGTTATGGGTCTGAATTAATAACTGCTATAGTCTACCACCATCTGAATGGGTCTGAATTAATAACTGTTATAGTCTACCACCATCTGAATGGTTATGGGTCTGAATTAATAACTGTTATAGTCTACCACCATCTGAATGGGTCTGAATTAATAACTGCTATAGTCTACCACCATCGGAATGGTTATGGGTCTAACTGCTATAGTCTACCACCATCTGAATGGTTATGGGTCTGAATTAATAACTGTTATAGTCTACCACCATCTGAATGGGTCTGAATTAATAACTGCTATAATCTACCACCATCTGAATGGTTATGGGTCTGAATTAATAACTGTTATAGTCTACCACCATCTGAATGGGTCTGAATTAATAACTGCTATAGTCTACCACCATCTGAATGGTTATGGGTCTGAATTAATAACTGCTATAGTCTACCACCACCTGAATGGTTTTGGGTCTGAATTAATAACTGCTATAGTCTACCACCATCTGAATGGTTATGGGTCTGAATTAATAACTGCTATAGTCTACCACCATCTGAATAGTTATGGGTCTGAATTAATAACAGTTATAGTCTACCACTATCTGAATGGTTATGGGTCTGAATTAATAACTGTTATAGTCTACCACCACCTGAATGGTTTTGGGTCTGAATTAATAACTGCTATAGTCTACCACCATCTGAATGGGTCTGAATTAATAAATGCCATAGTCTACCACCATCTGAATGGTTATGGGTCTGAATTAATAACTGCTATAGTCTACCACCATCTGAATGGTTATGGGTCTGAATTAATAACTGTTATAGTCTACCACTATCTGAATGGTTATGGGTCTGAATTAATAACTGTTATAGTCTACCACCACCTGAATGGTTTTGGGTCTGAATTAATAACTGCTATAGTCTACCACCATCTGAATGGTTATATGTCTGAATTAATAACTGTTATAGTCTACCACCATCTGAATGGGTCTGAATTAATAACTGTTATAGTCTACCACCATCTGAATGGGTCTGAATTAATAACTGTTATAGTCTACCACCATCTGAATGGGTCTGAATTAATAACTGCTATAGTCTACCACCATCTGAATGGGTCTGAATTAATAACTGCTATAGTCTACCACCACCTGAATGGTTTTGGGTCTGAATTAATAACTGCTATAGTCTACCACCATCTGAATGGTTATGGGTCTGAATTAATAACTGTTATAGTCTACCACCATCTGAACGTGTCTGAATTAATAACTGCTATAGTCTACCACCATCTGAATGGGTCTGAATTAATAACTGCTATAGTCTACCACCATCTGAATGGGTCTGAATTAATAACTGCTATAGTCTACCACCATCGGAATGGTTATGGGTCTGAATTAATAACTGTTATAGTCTACCACCATCTGAATGGTTATGGGTCTGAATTAATAACTGCTATAGTCTACCACCATCTGAATGGGTATGAATTAATAACTGTTATAGTCTACCACCATCTGAATGGGTCTGAATTAATAACTGCTATAGTCTATCACCATCTGAATGGGTCTGAATTAATAACTGCTATAGTCTACCACCATCTGAATTGGTCTGAATTAATAACTGCTATAGTCTACCACCATCTGAATGGTTATGGGTCTGAATTAATAACTGCTATAGTCTACCACCATCTGAATGGGTCTGAATTAATAACTGCTATAGTCTACCACCATCTGAATGGTTATGGGTCTGAATTAATAACTGCTATAGTCTACCACCATCTGAATGGGTCTGAATTAATAACTGTTATAGTCTACCACCATCTGAATGGTTATGGGTCTGAATTAATAACTGTTATAGTCTACCACCATCTGAATGGGTCTGAATTAATAACTGTTATAGTCTACCACCATCTGAATGGTTATGGGTCTGAATTAATAACTGTTATAGTCTACCACCATCTGAATGGTTATGGGTCTGAATTAATAACTGCTATAGTCTACCACCATCTGAATGGTTCTGGGTCTGAATTAATAACTGCTATAGTCTACCACCATCTGAATGGTTATGGGTCTGAATTAATAACTGCTATAGTCTACCACCATCTGAATGGTTATGGGTCTGAATTAATAACTGCTATAGTCTACCACCATCTGAATGGGTCTGAATTAATAACTGTTATAGTCTACCACCATCTGAATGGGTCTGAATTAATAACTGCTATAGTCTACCACCATCTGAATGGTTATGGGTCTGACCTGCTGTTTTAAACTCTCTCTCTCTCTACTGCACCTGCTGTCTCTGACCTGCTGTTTCAGACTCTCTCTCTCTCTCTCTCTACTGCACCTGCTGTCTCTGACCTGCTGTTTCAGACTCTCTCTCTCTACTGCACCTGCTGTCTCGAACTCGGCTATGAAAAGCCAACTGACTTTTACTTCCTCCTGAGGTGCTGACCTGTTGCAACCACTGTGATTATTATTATTTGACCCTGCTGGTCATCTATGAACATTTGAACATCTTGGCCATGTTCTGTTATAATCTCCACCCGGCACAGCCAGAAGAGGATTCGCCACCCCTCATAGCCTGGTTCCTCTCTAGGTTTCTTCCTAGGTTTTGGCCTTTCTAGGGAGTTTTTCCTAGCCACCGTGCTTCTACACCTGCATTGCTTGCCGTTTGGGGGTTTTAGGCTGGGTTTCTGTACAGCACTTTGAGATATCAGCTGATGTAAGAAGAGCTATATAAATACACGTGATTGATAATACTGGATTGAATGTATTACCTGTAAGAAGTAGTCTAGGACATCTATATTTAGGGCTACAGTATATATCAATCTAGAACAGGATTATCTATTTTGGATGGAGTTGATGGAGAGAGAGAGAGACCGCTGATGCACGGATTAAAAGCAAAAACATTCGAGTGATAGGCTGTTTTAAATAAAATATTTACACAGTTACCATGATGGGATGATAGGTCTACATGTGAACTGTGTTCTATACTGAGATGGGCTGTCTGTACTCACCCTGAGATGGGCTGTCTGTCCCCTCACCCTGAGATGGGCTGTCTGTACTCACCCTGAGATGGGCTGTCTGTACCCACCCTGAGATGGGCTGTCTGTCCCCACCCTGAGATGGGCTGTCTGTCCCCCACCCTGAGATGGGCTGTCTGTACTCACCCTGAGATGGGCTGTCTGTCCCCACCCTGAGATGGGCTGTCTGTACGCACCCTGAGATGGACTGTCTGTCCCCACCCTGAGATGGGCTGTCTGTCCCTCCACCCTGAGATGGGCTGTCTGTCCCCTCACCCTGAGATGGTCTGTCTGTCCCTCCACCCTGAGATGGGCTGTCTGTCTCTCCACCCTGAGACGGGCTGTCTGTCCCTACCCTGAGATGGGCTGTCTGTCCCTCCACCCTGAGATGGACTGTCTGTCCCTCCATACTGAGATGGGCTGTCTGTCTCTCCACACTGAGATGGGCTGTCTGTCCCTCCATACTGAGATGGGCTGTCTGTCCCTCCACCCTGAGATGGGCTGTCTGTCCCCACCCTGAGATGGGCTGTCTGTCTCCACCCTGAGACGGGCTGTCTGTCTCCACCCTGAGATGGGCTGTCTGTCCCCACCCTGAGATGGGCTGTCTGTCTCCACCCTGAGATGGACTGTCTGTCTCCACCCTGAGATGGGCTGTCTGTCTCCACCCTGAGATGGGCTGTCTGTCTCCACCCTGAGATGGGCTGTCTGTCTCCACCCTGAGATGGGCTGTCTGTCTCCACCCTGAGATGGGCTGTCTGTCTCCACCCTGAGATGGGCTGTCTGTCTCCACCCTGAGATGGGCTGTCTGTCTCCACCCTGAGACGGGCTGTCTGTCCCTCCACCCTGAGATGGGCTGTCTGTCCCTCCATACTGAGATGGGCTGTCTGTCCCTCCATACTGAGATGGGCTGTCTGTCTCTCCACCCTGAGATGGGCTGTCTGTACGCACCCTGAGATGGGCTGTCTGTCCCTCCACCCTGAGATGGGCTGTCTGTCCCTCCATACTGAGATGGGCTGTCTGTCCCTCCATACTGAGATGGGCTGTCTGTCTCTCCACCCTGAGATGGGCTGTCTGTCTCTCCACCCTGAGATGGGCTGTCTGTACGCACCCTGAGATGGTCTGTCTGTCCAAAACCCTGAGATGGTCTGTCTGTCCCCTCACCCTGAGATGGGCTGTCTATCCCTCCACCCTGAGATGGGCTGTCTGTCCCTCCATAATGAGATGGGCTGTCTGTCCCTCCATAATGAGATGGGCTGTCTGTCCCTCCACCCTGAGATGGGCTGTCTGTCTCCACCCTGAGATGGGCTGTCTGTCCCTCCACCCTGAGATGGGCTGTCTGTCTCCACCCTGAGATGGGCTGTCTGTCCCTCCACCCTGAGATGGGCTGTCTGTCCCTCCACCCTGAGATGGGCTGTCTGTCCCTCCACCCTGAGATGGGCTGTCTGTCCCTCCACCCTGAGATGGGCTGTCTGTCCCCACCCTGAGATGGGCTGTCTGTCCCTCCATACTGAGATGGGCTGTCTGTCCCTCCACCCTGAGATGGACTGTCTGTCCCCTCACCCTGAGATGGGCTGTCTGTCCCCACCCTGAGATGGGCTGTCTGTCCCCACCCTGAGACAGGCTGTCTGTCCCTCCACCCTGAGACGGGCTGTCTGTCTCCACCCTGAGATGGGCTGTCTGTCTCCACCCTGAGATGGGCTGTCTGTCCCCACCCTGAGATGGGCTGTCTGTCTCCACCCTGAGATGGGCTGTCTGTCCCTCCACCCTGAGATGGGCTGTCTGTCTCTCCACCCTGAGATGGGCTGTCTGTCTCCACCCTGAGATGGGCTGTCTGTCCCTCCACCCTGAGATGGGCTGTCTGTCCCTCCATACTGAGATGGGCTGTCTGTCCCTCCACCCTGAGATGGGCTGTCTGTCTCTCCATCCTGAGATGGGCTATCTGTCCCTCCACCCTGAGATGGGCTGTCTGTCCCAACCCTGAGATGGACTGTCTCTCCACCCTGAGATGGGCTGTCTTTCCCCACCCTGAGATGGGCTGTCTGTCCCTCCATACTGAGATGGACTGTCTGTCCCTCCACCCTGAGATGGGCTGTCTGTCCCTCCACCCTGAGATGGGCTGTCTGTCCATCCACCCTGAGATGGGCTGTCTGTCCCCACCCTGAGATGGGCTGTCTGTCTCTCCAACCTGAGATGGGCTGTCTGTCCCTACCCTGAGATGGACTGTCTGTCCCTCCACCCTGAGATGGACTGTCTGTCCCTCCACCCTGAGATGGACTGTCTGTCCCCTCACCCTGAGATGGGCTGTCTGTCCCTCCACCCTGAGATGGGCTGTCTGTCCCACCCTGAGATGGGCTGTCTGTCTCCACCCTGAGATGGGCTGTCTGTCCCCACCCTGAGATGGGCTGTCTGTCCCTCCATACTGAGATGGGCTGTCTGTCCCTCCACCCTGAGATGGGCTGTCTGTCCCCACCCTGAGATGGACTGTCTGTCCCCTCACCCTGAGATGGGCTGTCTGTCCCCTCACCCTGAGATGGGCTGTCTGTCCCCACCCTGAGATGGGCTGTCTGTCCCTCCACCCTGAGATGGGCTGTCTGTCCCTCCACCCTGAGATGGCTGTCTGTCTCTCCACCCTGAGATGGGCTGTCTGTCCCCACCCTGAGATGGGCTGTCTGTCCCCACCCTGAGATGGGCTGTCTGTCCTCACCCTGAGATGGGCTGTCTGTCCCCCCCCACCCTGAGATGGGCTGTCTGTCCCCCCCCACCCTGAGATGGGCTGTCTGTCCCCTCCCTGAGATGGACTGTCTGTCCCTTCACCCTGAGATGGGCTGTCTGTCTCCACCTGAGATGGGCTGTCTGTCTCCACCTGAGATGGGCTGTCTGTCCCTCCATCCTGAGATGGGCTGTCTGTCCTTCCATCCTGAGATGGGCTGTCTGTCCCTCCACCCTGAGATGGGCTGTCTGTCCCTCCACCCTGAGATGGGCTGTCTGTCCCCACCCTGAGATGGGCTGTCTGTCCCTCCACCCTGAGATGGGCTGTCTGTCCCCACCCTGAGATGGGCTGTCTGTCCCCACCCTGAGATGGACTGTCTGTCCCCACCCTGAGATGGGCTGTCTGTCTCCACCCTGAGATGGACTGTCTGTCCCTCCATACTGAGATGGGCTGTCTGTCCCCACCCTGAGATGGGCTGTCTGTCCCCTCACCCTGAGATGGGCTGTCTGTCCCTCCACCCTGAGATGGGCTGTCTGTCCTCACCCTGAGATGGGCTGTCTGTCTCCACCCTGAGATGGGCTGTCTGTCCCCACCCTGAGATGGGCTGTCTGTCTCCACCCTGAGATGGGCTGTCTGTCCCCACCCTGAGATGGGCTGTCTGTCTCCACCCTGAGATGGGCTGTCTGTCCCCACCCTGAGATGGGCTGTCTGTCTCCACCCTGAGATGGGCTGTCTGTCCCCACCCTGAGATGGGTTGTCTGTCCTCACCCTGAGATGGGCTGTCTGTACCCACCCTGAGATGGGCTGTCTGTACCCACCCTGAGATGGGCTGTCTGTCCCCACCCTGAGATGGGCTGTCTGTCCCCTAACCCTGAGATGGGCTGTCTGTCTCCACCCTGAGATGGGCTGTCTGTCCCCACCCTGAGATGGGCTGTCTGTCCTCACCCTGAGATGGGCTGTCTGTCCCCACCCTGAGATGGGCTGTCTGTCCCCAACCTGAGATGGGCTGTCTGTCCCCCACCCTGAGATGGGCTGTCTGTCCCTCCATCCTGAGATGGGCTGTCTGTCTCCACCCAGGGATGGGCTGTCTGTACTCACCCTGAACGTTACCATGATGGGATGAAAGGTCTACATGTGAACTGCGTTCTATACTGAGATGGGCTGTCTGTCCTCACCCTGAGATGGGCTGTCTGTCCCCACCCTGAGATGGGCTGTCTGTCCCCACCCTGAGAAGGGCTGTCTGTCCCCACCCTGAGATGGGCTGTCTGTCCCCACCCTGAGATGGGCTGTCTGTCCCCACCCTGAGATGGGCTGTCTGTCCCCACCCTGAGATGGGCTGTCTGTCCCCACCCTGAGATGGGCTGTCTGTCCCCACCCTGAGATGGGCTGTCTGTCCCTCCATCCTGAGATGGGCTGTCTGTCCCCACCCTGAGATGGGCTGTCTGTCCCCCACCCTGAGATGGGCTGTCTGTCCCCACCCTGAGATGGGCTGTCTGTCCTCACCCTGAGATGGGCTGTCTGTCCCCACCCTGAGATGGGCTGTCTGTCCCCACCCTGAGATGGGCTGTCTGTCCCCACCCTGAGATGGGCTGTCTGTCCCCACCCTGAGATGGGCTGTCTGTCCCCACCCTGAGATGGGCTGTCTGTCCCTCCACCCTGAGATGGGCTGTCTGTCTCCACCCTGAGATGGGCTGTCTGTCCCTCCACCCTGAGATGGGCTGTCTGTCCCTCCACCCTGAGATGGGCTGTCTGTCCCCACCCTGAGATGGACTGTCTCTCCACCCTGAGATGGGCTGTCTGTCCCCACCCTGAGATGGGCTGTCTGTCCCTCCATACTGAGATGGGCTGTCTGTCCCTCCACCCTGAGATGGACTGTCTGTCCCCTCACCCTGAGATGGGCTGTCTGTCCCCACCCTGAGATGGGCTGTCTGTCCCTCCACCCTGAGACGGGCTGTCTGTCTCCACCCTGAGATGGGCTGTCTGTCTCCACCCTGAGATGGGCTGTCTGTCCCCACCCTGAGATGGGCTGTCTGTCCCCCCCCACCCTGAGATGGGCTGTCTGTCCCCCCCCACCCTGAGATGGGCTGTCTGTCCCCTCCCTGAGATGGACTGTCTGTCCCTTCACCCTGAGATGGGCTGTCTGTCTCCACCTGAGATGGGCTGTCTGTCCCTCCATCCTGAGATGGGCTGTCTGTCCCTCCATCCTGAGATGGGCTGTCTGTCCCTCCACCCTGAGATGGGCTGTCTGTCCCCCACTGAGATGGGCTGTCTGTCTCTCCACCCTGAGATGGGCTGTCTGTCCCCTCCCTGAGATGGACTGTCTGTCCCTTCACCCTGAGATGGGCTGTCTGTCTCCACCTGAGATGGGCTGTCTGTCCCTCCATCCTGAGATGGGCTGTCTGTCCCTCCATCCTGAGATGGGCTGTCTGTCCCTCCACCCTGAGATGGGCTGTCTGTCCCCCACTGAGATGGGCTGTCTGTCTCTCCACCCTGAGATGGGCTGTCTGTCCCTCCACCCTGAGATGGGCTGTCTGTCCCACCCTGAGATGGGCTGTCTGTCTCCACCCTGAGATGGGCTGTCTGTCCCCACCCTGAGATGGGCTGTCTGTCCCTCCATACTGAGATGGGCTGTCTGTCCCTCCATACTGAGATGGGCTGTCTGTCCCTCCACCCTGAGATGGGCTGTCTGTCCCCTCACCCTGAGATGGACTGTCTGTCTCCACCCTGAGATGGGCTGTCTGTCCCCACCCTGAGATGGGCTGTCTGTCCCCACCCTGAGATGGGCTGTCTGTCCCCCACCCTGAGATGGGCTGTCTGTCCCCCACCCTGAGATGGGCTGTCTGTCCCCCACCCTGAGATGGGCTGTCTGTCCCCACCCTGAGATGGGCTGTCTGTCTCTCCACCCTGAGATGGGCTGTCTGTCTCTCCACCCTGAGATGGGCTGTCTGTCTCCACCCTGAGATGGGCTGTCTGTCTCCACCCTGAGATGGACTGTCTGTCCCTCCACCCTGAGATGGGCTGTCTGTCCCTCCACCACCCTGAGATGGGCTGTCTGTCCCCTCACCCTGAGACGGGCTGTCTGTCCCTCCACCCTGAGATGGGCTGTCTGTCTCTCCACCCTGAGATGGGCTGTCTGTCCCTCCACCCTGAGATGGGCTGTCTGTCCCTCCACCCTGAGATGGGCTGTCTGTCCCTCCACCACCCTGAGATGGGCTGTCTGTCCCCTCACCCTGAGACGGGCTGTCTGTCCCTCCACCCTGAGATGGGCTGTCTGTCTCTCCACCCTGAGATGGGCTGTCTGTCCCTCCACCCTGAGATGGGCTGTCTGTCTCTCCACCCTGAGATGGGCTGTCTGTCCCTCCACCCTGAGATGGGCTGTCTGTCTCTCCACCCTGAGATGGGCTGTCTGTCCCTCCACCCTGAGATGGGCTGTCTGTCTCTCCACCCTGAGATGGGCTGTCTGTCCCTCCACCCTGAGATGGGCTGTCTGTCCTCACCCTGAGATGGGCTGTCTGTACTCACCCTGAGATGGGCTGTCTGTCCCCACCCTGAGATGGGCTGTCTGTCCTCACCCTGAGATGGGCTGTCTGTACTCACCCTGAGATGGGCTGTCTGTACTCACCCTGAGATGGGCTGTCTGTCCCTCCACCCTGAGATGGGCTGTCTGTACTCACCCTGAGATGGGCTGTCTGTCCCTCCACCACCCTGAGATGGGCTGTCTGTCCCTCCACCCTGAGATGGGCTGTCTGTCCCTCCACCCTGAGATGGGCTGTCTGTCTCTCCACCCTGAGATGGGCTGTCTGTGTGTGTTTTGGAGCAAAGTATAAGATACATTTCCCTTGTAACTATTTAAGTTCTCTTCTCTATTCTTCCCCTCCCCTCGTCTCATCTCCTCTTCATCTCCCCTTGTCTCGTCTCCTCTTCATCTCCTCTCCTCTCATTTAATCTCCTCTTCATCTCCCCTCCCCTCGTCTCATCTCCCCTCGTCTCCTCTTCATCTCCCATTGTCTCGTCTCCTCTTCATCTCCCATTGTCTCGTCTCCTCTTCATCTCCCCTTGTCTCGTCTCCTCTTCATCTCCCCTCCCCTCCCCTCTTCATCTCCCCTCGTCTCGTCTACTCTTCATCTCCCATTGTCTCGTCTCCTCTTCATCTCCCCTTGTCTCGTCTCCTCTTCATCTCCCCTCCCCTCCCCTCTTCATCTCCCCTCCCCTTGTCTCATCTCCTCTTCATCTCCCCTCGTCTCATCTCCTCTTCATCTCCCCTTGTCTCATCTCCTCTTCATCTCCCCTTGTCTCGTCTCCTCTTCATCTCCTCTCCTCTCGTTTAATCTCCTCTTCATCTCCTCTCCTCTCGTCTACTCTCCTCTTCATCTCCTCTCCTCTCGTCTCATCTCCTCTTCATCTCCCCTCCTCTCGTCTCATCTCCTCTTCGTCTCCTCTTCATCTCCCCTCCTCTCGTCTCATCTCCTCCATCTCCTCTCCTCTCGTCTACTCTCCTCTTCATCTCCCCTCCCCTCGTCTCATCTCCTCTTCATCTCCCCTCGTCTCATCTCCTCTCGTCTCATCTCCTCTTCATCTCATCTCCTCTTCATCTCCCCTCCTCTCATCTCCTCTTCATCTCCCCTCGTCTCATCTCCTCTTCATCTCCCCTCGTCTCGTCTCTTCATCTCCTCTCCTCTCGTCTCATCTTCATCTCCCCTCCTCTCGTCTCATCTCCCCTCCTCTCGTCTCATCTCCTCTTCATCGCCCCTCGTCCCGTCTCCTCTTCATCTCCTCTCGTCTCATCTCCTCTTCATCTCCCCTCCTCTCGTCTCATCTCCTCTTCATCTCCCCTCGTCTCATCTCCTCTCGTCTCATCTCCCCTCCTCTCATCTCCTCTTCATCTCCCCTCGTCTCATCTCCTCTTCATCTCCTCTTGTCTCATCTCCTCTTCATCTCCCCTCCTCTCGTCTCATCTCCTCTTCGACGCCCCTCGTCCCGTCTCCTCTTCATCTCCCCTCCTCTCATCTCCTCTTCATCTCCCCTCGTCTCATCTCCTCTTCATCTCCCCTCGTCTCATCTCCTCTCGTCTCATCTCCTCTTCATCTCCCCTCCTCTCCTCTTCATCTCCCCTCCTCTCGTCTCATCTCCTCTTCATCGCCCCTCGTCCCGTCTCCTCATCATCTCCTCTCGTCTCATCTCCTCTTCATCTCCCCTCCTCTCGTCTCATCTCCTCTTCATCTCCCCTCCTCTCATCTCCTCTTCATCTCCCCTCATCTCATCTCCTCTTCATCTCCCCTCGTCTCATCTCCTCTCGTCTCATCTCCTCTTCATCTCCCCTCCTCTCATCTCCTCTTCATCTCCCCTCGTCTCATCTCCTCTTCATCTCCTCTTGTCTCATCTCCTCTTCATCTCCCCTCCTCTCGTCTCATCTCCTCTTCATCTCCCCTCGTCACATCTCCTCTTCATCTCCCCTCCCCTCCTCTCGTCTCATCTCCATCTCCCCTCCTCTCGTCTCATCTCCATCTCCCCTCCTCTGCTCTTCATCTCCCCTCCCCTCGTCTCATCTACTCTTCATCTCCCCTCCCCTCGTCTCCTCTTCATCTCCCCTCCTCTCATATCCTCTTCATCTCCCCTCCCCTCGTCTCATCTACTCTTCATCTCCCCTCGTCTCCTCTTCATCTCCCCTCCTCTCGTCTCCTCTTCATCTCCCCTCCTCTGCTCTTCATCTCCCCTCCCCTCGTCTCATCTACTCTTCATCTCCCCTCGTCTCCACTTCATCTCCCCTCCTCTCGTCTCCTCTTCATCTCCCCTCCCCTCATCTCCTCTTCATCTCCCCTCCTCTCGTCTCCTCTTCATCTCCCCTCCTCTCGTCTCCTCTTCATCTCCCCTCCTCTCGTCTCCTCTTCATCTCCCCTCCTCTCGTCTCCTCTTCATCTCCCCTCCTCTCATCTCATTTCCCCGCCTCTCATCTCATCTCCCCGCCTCTCATCTCCTCTTCCGCTTTACTTCTCTTCTCTCCATTACAGGGCGGGGTTACTGGTCCTGGTGCTGGTCGTGTTGACCCAGGTAGCAGTCATGACGGTGACTCTGATAGGCCGGGGAACTTCTACCAGATCCCCAGCATTTCCCGACACACCCAGTCCTCCAGCCCCACCTACGAACGCATGGACCGTGTCTACAAGGTCTGTTACCATACCACCTAGCCAGATCAGCCAGCCTAATTGGTGTAGAGTTAGAGGTTGGGGTCTGGGTGTGGGGAGAGGGTTAGAGGTTGGGGTCTGGGTTAGGGGAGAGGGTTAGAGGTTGGGGTCTGGGTCTGGGTTAGGGGAGAGGGTTAGAGGTTGGGGTCTGGGTCTGGGGAGAGGGTTAGAGGTTGGGGTCTGGGTCTGGGGAGAGGGTTAGAGGTTGGGGTCTGGGTCTGGGGAGAGGGTTAGAGGTTGGGGTCTGGGTTAGGGGAGAGGGTTAGAGGTTGGGGTCTGGGTCTGGGGAGAGGGTTAGAGGTTGGGGTCTGGGGAGAGGGTTAGAGGTTGGGGTCTGGGTCTGGGTTAGGGGAGAGGGTTAGAGGTTGGGGTCTGGGTTAGGGGAGAGGGTTAGAGGTTGGGGTCTGGGTTAGGGGAGAGGGTTAGAGGTTGGGGTCTGGGTTAGGGGAGAGGGTTAGAGGTTGGGGTCTGGGTCTGGGGAGAGGGTTAGAGGTTGGGGTCCGGGGAGAGGGTTAGAGGTTGGGGTCTGGGTCTGGGGAGAGGGTTAGAGGTTGGGGTCTGGGTCTGGGGTAGGGGAGAGGGTTAGAGGTTGGAGTCTGGGTCTGGGGAGAGGGTTAGAGGTTGGGGTCTGGGTTAGGGGAGAGGGTTAGAGGTTGGGGTCTGGGTTAGGGGAGAGGGTTAGAGGTTGGGGTCTGGGGAGAGGGTTAGAGGTTGGGGTCTGGGTTAGGGAAGAGGGTTAGAGGTTGGGGTCTGGGTTAGGGGAGAGGGTTAGAGGTTGGGGTCTGGGTTAGGGGAGAGGGTTAGAGGTTGGGGTCTGGGTCTGGGTTAGGGGAGAGGGTTAGAGGTTGGGGTCTGGGTTAGGGGAGAGAGTTAGAGGTTGGGGTCTGGGTTAGGGGAGAGGGTTAGAGGTTGGGGTCTGGGTTAGGAGAGAGGGTTAGAGGTTGGGGTCTGGGTTAGGGGAGAGGGTTAGAGGTTGGGGTCTGGGTTAGGGGAGAGGGTTAGAGGTTGGGGTCTGGGTTAGGGGAGAGGGTTAGAGGTTGGGGTCTGGGTTAGGGGAGAGGGTTAGAGGTTGGGGTCTGGGTTAGGGGAGAGGGTTAGAGGTTGGGGTCTGGGTTAGGGGAGAGGGTTAGAGGTTGGGGTCTGGGTTAGGGGAGAGAGTTAGAGGTTGGGGTCTGGGTTAGGGGAGAGGGTTAGAGGTTGGGGTCTGGGTTAGGAGAGAGGGTTAGAGGTTGGGGTCTGGGTTAGGGGAGAGGGTTAGAGGTTGGGGTCTGGGTCTGGGTTAGGGGAGAGGGTTAGAGGTTGGGGTCTGGGTTAGGGGAGAGGGTTAGAGGTTGGGGTCTGGGTTAGGGGAGAGGGTTAGAGGTTGGGGTCTGGGTCTGGGTCTGGGGAGAGGGTTAGAGGTTGGGGTCTGGGTTAGGAGAGAGGGTTAGAGGTTGGGGTCTGGGTCTGGGTTAGGGGAGAGGGTTAGAGGTTGAAGTCTGGGGAGAGGGTTAGAGGTTGGGGTCTGGGTTAGGGGAGAGGGTTAGAGGTTGGGGTCTGGGTTAGGGGAGAGGGTTAGAGGTTGGGGTCTGTGTTAGGGGAGAGGGTTAGAGGTTGGGGTCTGGGTTAGGGGAGAGGGTTAGAGGTTGGGGCCTGGGTCTGGGTTAGGGGAGAGGGTTAGAGGTTGGGGTCTGGGTCTGGGTTAGGGGAGAGGGTTAGAGCTTGGGGTCTGGGTCTGGGTTAGGGGAGAGAGTTAGAGGTTGGGGTCTGGGTTTGGGGAGATGGTTAGAGGTTGGGGTCTGGGTCTGGGTCTGGGTTGGGGTCTGGGTTAGGGGAGAGGGTTAGAGGTTGGGGTCTGGGTTAGGGGAGAGGGTTAGAGGTTGGGGTCTGGGTTGGAGGTTGGTGTCTGGGTCTGGGGAGAGGGTTAGAGGTTGGGGTCTGGGTTAGAGGTTGGAGTCTGGGTTAGAGGTTGGTGTCTGGGTCTGGGGAGAGGGTTAGAGGTTGGGGTCTGGGTCTGGGGAGAGGGTTAGAGGTTGGGGTCTGGGTCTGGGTTAGGGGAGAGGGTTAGAGGTTGGGGTCTGGGGAGAGGGTTAGAGGTTGGGGTCTGGGTTAGGAGAGAGGGTTAGAGGTTGGGGTCTGGGTTAGGGGAGAGGGTTAGAGGTTGGGGTCTGGGTTAGGGGAGAGGGTTAGAGGTTGGGGTCTGGGTTAGGGGAGAGGGTTAGAGGTTGGGGTCTGGGTTAGGGGAGAGGGTTAGAGGTTGGGGTCTGGGTTAGGGGAGAGAGTTAGAGGTTGGGGTCTGGGTTAGGGGAGAGGGTTAGAGGTTGGGGTCTGGGTTAGGAGAGAGGGTTAGAGGTTGGGGTCTGGGTTAGGGGAGAGGGTTAGAGGTTGGGGTCTGGGTCTGGGTTAGGGGAGAGGGTTAGAGGTTGGGGTCTGGGTTAGGGGAGAGGGTTAGAGGTTGGGGTCTGGGTTAGGGGAGAGGGTTAGAGGTTGGGGTCTGGGTCTGGGTCTGGGGAGAGGGTTAGAGGTTGGGGTCTGGGTTAGGAGAGAGGGTTAGAGGTTGGGGTCTGGGTCTGGGTTAGGGGAGAGGGTTAGAGGTTGAAGTCTGGGGAGAGGGTTAGAGGTTGGGGTCTGGGTTAGGGGAGAGGGTTAGAGGTTGGGGTCTGGGTTAGGGGAGAGGGTTAGAGGTTGGGGTCTGTGTTAGGGGAGAGGGTTAGAGGTTGGGGTCTGGGTTAGGGGAGAGGGTTAGAGGTTGGGGCCTGGGTCTGGGTTAGGGGAGAGGGTTAGAGGTTGGGGTCTGGGTCTGGGTTAGGGGAGAGGGTTAGAGCTTGGGGTCTGGGTCTGGGTTAGGGGAGAGAGTTAGAGGTTGGGGTCTGGGTTTGGGGAGATGGTTAGAGGTTGGGGTCTGGGTCTGGGTCTGGGTTGGGGTCTGGGTTAGGGGAGAGGGTTAGAGGTTGGGGTCTGGGTTAGGGGAGAGGGTTAGAGGTTGGGGTCTGGGTTGGAGGTTGGTGTCTGGGTCTGGGGAGAGGGTTAGAGGTTGGGGTCTGGGTTAGAGGTTGGAGTCTGGGTTAGAGGTTGGTGTCTGGGTCTGGGGAGAGGGTTAGAGGTTGGGGTCTGGGTCTGGGGAGAGGGTTAGAGGTTGGGGTCTGGGTCTGGGTTAGGGGAGAGGGTTAGAGGTTGGGGTCTGGGGAGAGGGTTAGAGGTTGGGGTCTGGGTTAGGAGAGAGGGTTAGAGGTTGGGGTCTGGGTTAGGGGAGAGGGTTAGAGGTTGGGGTCTGGGTTAGGGGAGAGGGTTAGAGGTTGGGGTCTGGGTTAGGGGAGAGGGTTAGAGGTTGGGGTCTGGGTTAGGGGAGAGGGTTAGAGGTTGGGGTCTGGGTTAGGGGAGAGGGTTAGAGGTTGGGGTCTGGGTTAGGGGAGAGGGTTAGAGGTTGGGGTCTGGGTTAGGGGAGAGAGTTAGAGGTTGGGGTCTGGGTTAGGGGAGAGGGTTAGAGGTTGGGGTCTGGGTTAGGAGAGAGGGTTAGAGGTTGGGGTCTGGGTTAGGGGAGAGGGTTAGAGGTTGGGGTCTGGGTCTGGGTTAGGGGAGAGGGTTAGAGGTTGGGGTCTGGGTTAGGGGAGAGGGTTAGAGGTTGGGGTCTGGGTTAGGGGAGAGGGTTAGAGGTTGGGGTCTGGGTCTGGGGAGAGGGTTAGAGGTTGGGGTCTGGGTTAGGAGAGAGGGTTAGAGGTTGGGGTCTGGGTCTGGGTTAGGGGAGAGGGTTAGAGGTTGAAGTCTGGGGAGAGGGTTAGAGGTTGGGGTCTGGGTTAGGGGAGAGGGTTAGAGGTTGGGGTCTGGGTTAGGGGAGAGGGTTAGAGGTTGGGGTCTGTGTTAGGGGAGAGGGTTAGAGGTTGGGGTCTGGGTTAGGGGAGAGGGTTAGAGGTTGGGGCCTGGGTCTGGGTTAGGGGAGAGGGTTAGAGGTTGGGGTCTGGGTCTGGGTTAGGGGAGAGGGTTAGAGCTTGGGGTCTGGGTCTGGGTTAGGGGAGAGAGTTAGAGGTTGGGGTCTGGGTTAGGGGAGATGGTTAGAGGTTGGGGTCTGGGTCTGGGTCTGGGTTGGGGTCTGGGTTAGGGGAGAGGGTTAGAGGTTGGGGTCTGGGTTAGGGGAGAGGGTTAGAGGTTGGGGTCTGGGTTGGAGGTTGGTGTCTGGGTCTGGGGAGAGGGTTAGAGGTTGGGGTCTGGGTTAGAGGTTGGAGTCTGGGTTAGAGGTTGGTGTCTGGGTCTGGGGAGAGGGTTAGAGGTTGGGGTCTGGGTCTGGGGAGAGGGTTAGAGGTTGGGGTCTGGGTCTGGGTTAGGGGAGAGGGTTAGAGGTTGGGGTCTGGGGAGAGGGTTAGAGGTTAGGGGAGAGGGTTAGAGGTTGGGGTCTGGGTCTGGGGAGAGGGTTAGAGGTTGGGGTCTGGGTTAGGAGAGAGGGTTAGAGGTTGGGGTCTGGGTTAGGGGAGAGGGTTAGAGGTTGGGGTCTGGGGAGAGGGTTAGAGGTTGGGTTCTGGGTTATGGGAGAGGGTTAGAGGTTGGTGTCTGGGTTAGGGGAGAGGGTTAGAGGTTGGGGTCTGGGTTAGGGGAGAGGGTTAGAGGTTGGGGTCTGGGGAGAGGGTTAGAGGTTGGGGTCTGGGGAGAGGGTTAGAGGTTGGGGTCTGGGTTAGGGGAGAGAGTATCTCTCTCTCTCTTCTCTCTCTCCCTTTCTCTTTCTCTCTCTTATCCCTCTCTCTCTTCTATCTCTTCTCACACACATACACAAAAACAGACACACACACGTAAACACATATCTCTCGTTCTCTGTTGTCTCCTGGGATAATTTTGTGGTGACTGAAGTGTGAGTGAGTGAGTGAGTGAGTGCCTGCCTGAGTGAGTGAGTGAGTGAGTGAGTCGTCGTGTGATGTTGACCAGTGGTGGAAAAAGTACCCAATTGTCAAACTTGAGTAAAAGTAAAGATTCCTTAATAGAAAATGACTCAAGTAAAAGTGAAAGTCACCCAGTAAAATACTACTTGAGTAAAAGTCTAAAAAGTATTTTGTTTTAAATATACTTCAGTATCAAAAGTAGATGTAAATAGATATAGTGAAGTTAAAGTAAAAGTAGTCAAACATATACGTAGTAAAGTAGAGTACAGATACCCCCAAAAAAACACTTAAGTAGTACTTTAAAGTATTTTTACTAAAGTATTTTACACCCCTGACGTGGATCTGTCTGTGCCTCTTTTTATTTAACCTTTATTTAACCTTTATTTAACCTTTATTTAACCTTTATTAGGCAAGTCAGTTAAGAATAAATTCTTATTTACAACGACGGCCTAGGAACAGTGGCCTTGTTCAGGGGCAGAACGACAGACTTTTACCTTGTCACCTCGGGGATTCGATCGAGCAACCTTCCAGTTACCACTAGGCTACCTGCCGCCCGTCTCTCCGGGTACTTGGGAGACCACTAGGCTACCTGCCGCCCGTCTCTCCGGGTACTTGGGAGACCACTAGGCTACCTGCCGCCCGTCTCTCCGGGTACTTGGGAGACCACTAGGCTACCTGCCGCCCGTCTCTCCGGGTACTTGGGAGACCACTAGGCTACCTGCCGCCCGTCTCTCCGGGTACTTGGGAGACCACTAGGCTACCTGCCGCCCGTCTCTCCGGGTACTTGGGAGACCACTAGGCTACCTGCCGCCCGTCTCTCCGGGTACTTGGGAGACCACTAGGCTACCTGCCGCCCGTCTCTCCGGGTACTTGGGAGACCACTAGGCTACCTGCCGCCCGTCTCTCCGGGTACTTGGGAGACCACTAGGCTACCTGCCGCCCGTCTCTCCGGGTACTTGGGAGACCACTAGGCTACCTGCCGCCCGTCTCTCCGGGTACTTGGGAGACCACTAGGCTACCTGCCGCCCGTCTCTCCGGGTACTTGGGAGACCACTAGGCTACCTGCCGCCCGTCTCTCCGGGTACTTGGGAGACCACTAGGCTACCTGCCGCCCGTCTCTCCGGGTACTTGGGAGACCACTAGGCTACCTGCCGCCCGTCTCTCCGGGTACTTGGGAGACCACTAGGCTACCTGCCGCCCGTCTCTCCGGGTACTTGGGAGACCACTAGGCTACCTGCCGCCCGTCTCTCCGGGTACTTGGGAGACCACTAGGCTACCTGCCGCCCGTCTCTCCGGGTACTTGGGAGACCACTAGGCTACCTGCCGCCCGTCTCTCCGGGTACTTGGGAGACCACTAGGCTACCTGCCGCCCGTCTCTCCGGGTACTTGGGAGACCACTAGGCTACCTGCCGCCCGTCTCTCCGGGTACTTGGGAGACCACTAGGCTACCTGCCGCCCGTCTCTCCGGGTACTTGGGAGACCACTAGGCTACCTGCCGCCCGTCTCTCCGGGTACTTGGGAGACCACTAGGCTACCTGCCGCCCGTCTCTCCGGGTACTTGGGAGACCACTAGGCTACCTGCCGCCCGTCTCTCCGGGTACTTGGGAGACCACTAGGCTACCTGCCGCCCGTCTCTCCGGGTACTTGGGAGACCACTAGGCTACCTGCCGCCCGTCTCTCCGGGTACTTGGGAGACCACTAGGCTACCTGCCGCCCGTCTCTCCGGGTACTTGGGAGACCACTAGGCTACCTGCCGCCCGTCTCTCCGGGTACTTGGGAGACCACTAGGCTACCTGACGCCCGTCTCTCCGGGTATTTGGGAGAAAACATCAAGCACATAAAGGCATAGGCTGCATTTAGAAATATGAACCTATTCCCTATTTAAAGCACTACTTTTAGAGCATATGAGTATAGGAGTTGTTATATTAGTTGTTACATGAGATGTTATATGAGTATATAAGTTGTTATAGGAGTATATGAGTTGTTATGAGTATATGAGTTGTTATATTAGTTGTTCTAGGAGTATATGAGTTGTTATATGAGTATATGAGTTGTTATATGAGTATATGAGTTGTTATATGAGTATATGAGTTGTTATAATAGTATATGAGTTGTTATATGAGTATAGGAGTTGTTAAATGAGTATATGAGTTGTTATATGAGTGTATGAGTTGTTATATGAGTATATGAGTTGTTATATGAGTATAGGAGTTGTTATATAAGTATATGAGTTGTTATATGAGTATATGAGTTGTTATATGAGTGTATGAGTTGTTATATGAGTATATGAGTTGTTATATGAGTATAGGAGTTGTTATATGAGTATATGAGTTGTTATATGAGTATATGAGTTGTGTAGTGATATGAGTTGTTATATGAGTATATGAATTGTTATATGAGTTGTTATAATAGTATATGAGTTGTTATATGAGTGTATGAGTTGTTATATGAGTATATGAGTTGTTATATGAGTATAGGAGTTGTTATATTAGCATATGAGTTGTTATATGAGTATATGAGTTGTTATATGAGTATATGAGTTGTGTAGTGATATGAGTTGTGATATGAATTGTGATATGCGACTTGGAAACCGGCCAATAGTATTATCTGAATAATGTTGTTTTTTGCAGGCATCTGTCAGCAGTGTGTTCTCTGGCTGTTCCAATGGAGAGGTCTATGATGTCCCCAGCCTTGTCAGACGAGCTTCTCTCTTCACTGTGAGTCTCCCTCTCCTCTCCTCTCCTCTCCTCTCCTCTCCTCTCCTCTCCTCTCTTCTCTTCTCTTCTCTTCTCTCCTCTTCTCTCTTCTCTTCTCTCTTCTCTTCTCCTCTCTTCTCTTCTCCTCTCTTCTCCTCTCTTCTCCTCTTTTCTCTTTGCTCTGCTTGACTGTATGTATGTGTTTCCATGCTTGGTGGTTTGTTACAAATGTTTACCAACAGATGATGTACATTATCTGTATGAAGACATTGAGTTGCGGTGTCTAACAGACCACTGTGTGAATGATTGACAGGCATCCACAACACCGCGACATTTGACCCAGAAGGCGTCGTTGATGGCAACCTCTGATCTGGAGAGACAGTTTGACACCCGGGGCAGTAGGAGGCACTGCAGCCCCAGTCCCAGCCTGGATTATGTATGTTAAAAACAGCTAGCAATGCTAATGTCAGTTAGCTAAAAATTCGATGTTGTTCCCTCAATCTCACGAGCCTCGTAATTATCAGACCGATCTCGTAAGCTTCCATTACGTTTCGCTACAGTAATCAGACCGGTAAATTACGAGGCTACAATCTTACTGCATCTAAAGTCAATCTAGCGACATCTCAATGATCACAAAAGGTTTTTCCTACCAATCATTTGTCTTCATTTGAAATGGCATTGTGTTTTAAAGCCACTGTAATGCACTTTTGATGAAATATTCATTAGCGCCTTATTGGCAATGCAATGCTCATTCGGGCATCAAGAGAATCTTCGAAACATTTTGTGACGTGCAACCCATAAACATCTGCACTGGGAGACAAATCAACTCGCAACAAATGAACCTGAATGACACGTGTACTTCCTGGTCTCTTTTATGACGGAATCTCTGACTTTCCATCTTTAGTGTTCTAGTTCCTGTACAGGGTTACACACTGTAACATCGTGATCTATACTCACCTTTCACTTACTGTCGTCGTCCCCCCCCCCTCACCAGGTGTATGCTGTTCCTCCCACGGTGGTCCCAGACCCCAGCTATGACATCCCTATCCCCTCCTCCGTCCCCCCCTCCATCCCTCCGGCCTCAGTCATCCAGCAGAGGCTAGCGGCCGGAGGCTACAATACCTCACCCAGCCTCCAGAGACAGCCTAGCAGTTACAACACCCTCCCCAACCCCCGCAAGTCAGACTGGATCTACGATGTACCCAGCTCTCCTGAGAAGCCTGGTGGTGAGCCTGGGTACTACAACATCCTGCCATCTGGTGGCCAACCTGGATATTACACACACCTGCCATCTGGTGGCCAGCCTGGGTACTACACACACCTGCCATCTGGTGGCCAGCCTGGGTACTACACCACCCTGCCCTCCAAGGCCCTGAGCTCTGACGGGCAGCTCCACGACACTCTGACAGACCGTAACTGCTCTGGTCAGGGACGTGGCTCTGCTCAGTCCTTCTACGACATCCCCAAACCTAGATCCCCTCCCCGGGGGTCCAAGGACCCCCCCAACCCCCCCAGGGTCCTCCCCAGGCCTCCTCTCTACGACAGACCACCAGGGCAGAGACAGACGGGCAAGGAGCACTGTGTGTACGCTGTCCCCTCTCGGGAGCAGCCCTCAGTCTCCGTCCCCCACAGAGGACACCATGTCCCGTTGGAGTGTCGGGGGGACTCTGGTCCTACCTACGACCACCCCAACCCCCAGGGCAGGCTGCAGAGGGGCCGTCTGGGGCTAGTGGCTGGGGCTATGGAAACCAGGCCTGGTAGGGGAGACATTCTGTTACAGGAAGAGGATGAAGAGAGAGTTAGAACGACAACGTCAACATCAGACAAACAGAGGATCAGCACAGCCTCCACGTCCTCCACCTCCTCCTCCTGCGACTCCCTGGTGTGCTCCTCCTCCCCGGAGCCGCAGCGGGAGGTGTGTCTGAGCCAGGAGGAGGCGTGTCGCAGGCTGCACCTCCTACAGCAGGAGGTGTGCAGGGATGTGCCGCGACTCATGGAGTTCGTCTCCTCTAGCTGGAGGAGCAGGGATCACCTGGAAAAGCACCTCACGGAGATCAGGTTTGTGGAGATTGAGATCAGTAATGATTATTTTTAATATTCTGACTGGTGAGCATAACAGTGCCTTAAAACTTCTTATAGCTACAACATTCCGCTGAAAAGGCAGCGCATGTAAAGTAACACAATAACGAGGCTTTATACAGGAGGTACCGGTACCAAGTCAATGTGGAGGCTATATACAGGGGGTACCGGTACCAAGTCAATGTGGAGGCTATATACAGGGGACACCGGTACAGAGTCAATGTGGAGGCTATATACAGGGGGGTACCGGTACAGAGTCAATGTGGAGGCTATATACAGGGGATACCGGTACAGAGTCAATGTGGAGGCTATATACAGGGGGTACCGGTACAGAGTCAATGTGGAGGCTATATACAGGGGGTACCGGTACAGAGTCAATGTGGAGGCTATATACAGGGGGTACCGGTACAGAGTCAATGTGGAGGCTATATACAGGGGGTACCGGTACAGAGTCAATGTGGAGGCTATATACAGGGGGTACCGGTACAGAGTCAATGTGGAGGCTATATACAGGGGGGTACCGGTACAGAGTCAATGTGGAGGCCATATACAGGGGGTACCGGTACAGAGTCAATGTGGAGGCTATATACAGGGGGGTACCGGTACAGAGTCAATGTGGAGACTATATACAGGGGGTACCGGTACAGAGTCAATGTGGAGGCTATATACAGGGGGTACCGGTGCAGAGTCAATGTGGAGACTATATACAGGGGGTACCGGTACAGAGTCAATGTGGAGGCTATATACAGGGGGTACCGGTACAGAGTCAATGTGGAGGCTATATACAGGGGGTACCGGTACAGAGTCAATGAGGAGGCTATATACAGGGGGTACCGGTACAGAGTCAATGTGGAGGTTATATACAGGGGGTACCGGTACAGAGTCAATGTGGAGGTTATATACAGAGGGTAACGGTACAGAGTCAATGAGGAGGCTGTATACAGGGGGTACCGGTACAGAGTCAATGTGGAGGTTATATACAGGGGGTACCGGTACAGAGTCAATGTGGAGGTTATATACAGGGGGTACCGGTACAGAGTCAATGTGGAGGCTATATACAGGGGGTACCGGTACAGAGTCAATGTGGAGGCTATATACAGGGGGTACCGGTACAGAGTCAGTGTGGAGGCTATATACAGGGGGTACCGGTACAGAGTCAATGTGGAGACTATATACAGGAGGTACCGGTACAGAGTCAATGTGGAGGCTATATACAGGGGGTACCGGTACAGAGTCAATGTGGAGGCTATATACAGGGGGGTACCGGTACAGAGTCAATGTGGAGGCTATATACAGGGGGGTACCGGTACAGAGTCAATGTGGAGGCTATATACAGGGGACACCGGTACAGAGTCAATGTGGAGGCTATATACAGGGGGTACCGGTACAGAGTCAATGTGGAGACTATATACAGGGGGTACCGGTGCAGAGTCAATGTGGAGGCTATATACAGGGGGTACCGGTACCGAGTCAATGTGGAGGCTATATACAGGGGGTACCGGTACAGAGTCAATGTGGAGACTATATACAGGGGGTACCGGTACAGAGTCAATGTGGAGGCTATATACAGGGGGAACCGGTACAGAGTCAATGTGGAGACTATATACAGGGTGTACCGGTACAGAGTCAATGTGGAGGCTATATACAGGGGCTACCGGTACAGAGTCAATGTGGAGGCTATATACAGGGGGTACCGGTACAGAGTCAATGTGGAGGCTATATACAGGGGGTACCGGTACAGAGTCAATGTGGAGACTATATACAGGGGGTACCGGTACAGAGTCAATGTGGAGGCTATATACAGGTGGTACTGGTACAGAGTCAATGTGGAGGCTATATACAGGGGGTACCGGTACAGAGTCAATGTGGAGGTTATATACAGGTGGTACCAGTACCGAGTCAGTGTGGAGGTTATTTACAGGGGGTACCGGTACCGAGTCAGTGTGGAGGTTATATACAGGGGGTACCGGTACCGAGTCAGTGTGGAGGTTATATACAGGGGGTACCGGTACCGAGTCAGTGTGGAGGTTATATACAGGTGGTACCAGTACCGAGTCAGTGTGGAGGTTATTTACAGGGGGTACCGGTACCGAGTCAGTGTGGAGGTTATATACAGGGGGTACCGGTACCGAGTCAGTGTGGAGGTTATATACAGGGGGTACCGGTACCGAGTCAGTGTGGAGGTTATATACAGGGGGTACCGGTACCGAGTCAGTGTGGAGGTTATATACACGGTGTACCGGTACAGAGTCAATGTGGAGACTATATACAGGGGGTACCGGTACAGAGTCAATGTGGAGGCTATATACAGGGTGTACCGGTACAGAGTCAATGTGGAGGCTATATACAGGGGGTACCGGTACAGAGTCAGTGTGGAGACTATAAACAGGGGGTACCGGTACAGAGTCAATGTGGAGGCCTTATACAGGGGCTACCGGTACAGAGTCAATGTGGAGACTATATACAGGGGGTACCGGTACAGAGTCAATGTGGAGGCTATATACAGGGGGTACCGGTACAGAGTCAATGTGGAGGCTATATACAGGGGGTACCGGTACAGAGTCAATGTGGAGGCTATATACAGGGGGTACCGGTACAGAGTCAATGTGGAGGCTATATACAGGGGGTACCGGTACAGAGTCAATGTGGAGGCTATATACAGGGGGTACCGGTACAGAGTCAATGTGGAGGCTATATACAGGGGGTACCGGTACAGAGTCAATGAGGAGGCTATATACAGGGGGTACCGGTACAGAGTCAATGTGGAGGTTATATACAGGGGGTACCGGTACAGAGTCAATGTGGAGGTTATATACAGAGGGTAACGGTACAGAGTCAATGAGGAGGCTGTATACAGGGGGTACCGGTACAGAGTCAATGTGGAGGTTATATACAGGGGGTACCGGTACAGAGTCAATGTGGAGGTTATATACAGGGGGTACCGGTACAGAGTCAATGTGGAGGCTATATACAGGGGGTACCGGTACAGAGTCAATGTGGAGGCTATATACAGGGGGTACCGGTACAGAGTCAGTGTGGAGGCTATATACAGGGGGTACCGGTACAGAGTCAATGTGGAGACTATATACAGGAGGTACCGGTACAGAGTCAATGTGGAGGCTATATACAGGGGGTACCGGTACAGAGTCAATGTGGAGGCTATATACAGGGGGGTACCGGTACAGAGTCAATGTGGAGGCTATATACAGGGGGGTACCGGTACAGAGTCAATGTGGAGGCTATATACAGGGGACACCGGTACAGAGTCAATGTGGAGGCTATATACAGGGGGTACCGGTACAGAGTCAATGTGGAGACTATATACAGGGGGTACCGGTGCAGAGTCAATGTGGAGGCTATATACAGGGGGTACCGGTACCGAGTCAATGTGGAGGCTATATACAGGGGGTACCGGTACAGAGTCAATGTGGAGACTATATACAGGGGGTACCGGTACAGAGTCAATGTGGAGGCTATATACAGGGGGAACCGGTACAGAGTCAATGTGGAGACTATATACAGGGTGTACCGGTACAGAGTCAATGTGGAGGCTATATACAGGGGCTACCGGTACAGAGTCAATGTGGAGGCTATATACAGGGGGTACCGGTACAGAGTCAATGTGGAGGCTATATACAGGGGGTACCGGTACAGAGTCAATGTGGAGACTATATACAGGGGGTACCGGTACAGAGTCAATGTGGAGGCTATATACAGGTGGTACTGGTACAGAGTCAATGTGGAGGCTATATACAGGGGGTACCGGTACAGAGTCAATGTGGAGGTTATATACAGGTGGTACCAGTACCGAGTCAGTGTGGAGGTTATTTACAGGGGGTACCGGTACCGAGTCAGTGTGGAGGTTATATACAGGGGGTACCGGTACCGAGTCAGTGTGGAGGTTATATACAGGGGGTACCGGTACCGAGTCAGTGTGGAGGTTATATACAGGTGGTACCAGTACCGAGTCAGTGTGGAGGTTATTTACAGGGGGTACCGGTACCGAGTCAGTGTGGAGGTTATATACAGGGGGTACCGGTACCGAGTCAGTGTGGAGGTTATATACAGGGGGTACCGGTACCGAGTCAGTGTGGAGGTTATATACAGGGGGTACCGGTACCGAGTCAGTGTGCGGGGGTACAGGCTAGTAATGAGGCTATACAGGGGGTACCGGTACCGAGTCAGTGTGGAGGTTATATACACGGTGTACCGGTACAGAGTCAATGTGGAGACTATATACAGGGGGTACCGGTACAGAGTCAATGTGGAGGCTATATACAGGGTGTACCGGTACAGAGTCAATGTGGAGGCTATATACAGGGGGTACCGGTACAGAGTCAGTGTGGAGACTATAAACAGGGGGTACCGGTACAGAGTCAATGTGGAGGCCTTATACAGGGGCTACCGGTACAGAGTCAATGTGGAGACTATATACAGGGGGTACCGGTACAGAGTCAATGTGGAGGCTATATACAGGGGGTACCGGTACAGAGTCAATGTGGAGGCTATATACAGGGTGTACCGGTACAGAGTCAATGTGGAGGCTATATACAGGGGGTACCGGTACAGAGTCAATGTGGAGGCTATATACAGGGGGGTACCGGTACAGAGTCAATGTGGAGGCTATATACAGGGGACACCGGTACAGAGTCAATGTGGAGGCTATATACAGGGGGTACCGGTACAGAGTCAATGTGGAGACTATATACAGGGGGTACCGGTACCGAGTCAATGTGGAGGCTATATACAGGGGGTACCGGTACCGAGTCAGTGTGGAGGTTATATACAGGTGGTACCGGTACCGAGTCAGTGTGGAGGTTATTTACAGGGGGTACCGGTACCGAGTCAGTGTGGAGGTTATATACAGGGGGTACCGGTACCGAGTCAGTGTGGAGGTTATATACAGGGGGTACCGGTACCGAGTCAGTGTGGAGGTTATATACAGGGGGTACCGGTACCGAGTCAGTGTGCGGGGGTACAGGCTAGTAATGAGGCTATACAGGGGGTACCGAGTCAGTGTGGAGGTTATATACAGGGTGTACCGGTACAGAGTCAATGTGGAGGCTATATACAGGGTGTACCGGTACAGAGTCAATGTGGAGGCTATATACAGGGGGTACCGGTACAGAGTCAGTGTGGAGACTATATACAGGGGGTACCGGTACAGAGTCAATGTGGAGGCTATATACAGGGGCTACCGGTACAGAGTCAATGTGGAGACTATATACAGGGGGTACCGGTACAGAGTCAATGTGGAGGCTATATACAGGGGGTACCGGTACAGAGTCAATGTGGAGGCTATATACAGGGGGTACCGGTACAGAGTCAATGTGGAGGCTATATACAGGGGGTACCGGTACAGAGTCAATGTGGAGGCTATATACAGGGGGGTACCGGTACAGAGTCAATGTGGAGGCTATATACAGGGGACACCGGTACAGAGTCAATGTGGAGGCTATATACAGGGGGTACCGGTACAGAGTCAATGTGGAGACTATATACAGGGGGTACCGGTACCGAGTCAATGTGGATGCTATATACAGGGGGTACCGGTACAGAGTCAATGTGGAGACTATATACAGGCGGTACCGGTACAGAGTCAATGTGGAGGCTATGTACAGGGGCTACCGGTACAGAGTCAATGTGGAGACTATATACAGGGGGTACCGGTACAGAGTCAATGTGGAGGCTATATACAGGGGGTACCAGTACAGAGTCAATGTGGAGGCTATATACAGGTGGTACCGGTACCGAGTCAGTGTGGAGACTATATACAGGGGGTACCGGTACCGAGTCAGTGTGGAGGTTATATACAGGTGGTACCGGTACCGAGTCAGTGTGGAGGTTATTTACAGGGGGTACCGGTACCGAGTCAGTGTGGAGGTTATATACAGGGGGTTCCGGTACCGAGTCAGTGTGGAGGTTATATACAGGGGGTACCGGTACCGAGTCAGTGTGGAGGTTATATACAGGGGGTACCGGTACCGAGTCAGTGTGCGGGGGTACAGGCTAGTAATGAGGCTATACAGGGGGTACCGGTACCGAGTCAGTGTGGAGGTTATATACAGGGTGTACCGGTACAGAGTCAATGTGGAGGTTATATACAGGGGGTACCGGTACCGAGTCAGTGTGGAGGCTATATACAGGGGGTACCGGTACAGAGTCAATGTGGAGGCTATATACAGGGGGTACCGGTACAGAGTCAATGTGGAGGCTATATACAGGGGGCACCGGTGCAGAGTCAATGTGGAGACTATATACAGGGGGTACCGGTACAGAGTCAATGTGGAGGCTATATACAGGGGGTACCGGTACAGAGTCAATGTGGAGGCTATATACAGGGGGTACCGGTACAGAGTCAATGAGGAGGCTATATACAGGGGGTACCGGTACAGAGTCAATGTGGAGGTTATATACAGGGGGTACCGGTACAGAGTCAATGTGGAGGTTATATACAGGGGGTAACGGTACAGAGTCAATGAGGAGGCTGTATACAGGGGGTACCGGTACAGAGTCAATGTGGAGGTTATATACAGGGGGTACCGGTACAGAGTCAGTGTGGAGGCTATATACAGGGGGTACCGGTACAGAGTCAATGTGGAGACTATATACAGGAGGTACCGGTACAGAGTCAATGTGGAGGCTATATACAGGGGGTACCGGTACAGAGTCAATGTGGAGGCTATATACAGGGGGGTACCGGTACAGAGTCAATGTGGAGGCTATATACAGGGGGGTACCGGTACAGAGTCAATGTGGAGGCTATATACAGGGGACACCGGTACAGAGTCAATGTGGAGGCTATATACAGGGGGTACCGGTACAGAGTCAATGTGGAGACTATATACAGGGGGTACCGGTGCAGAGTCAATGTGGAGGCTATATACAATTGGGAACCGGTACAGAGTCAATGTGGAGGCTATATACAGGGGGTACCGGTACAGAGTCAATGTGGAGGCTATATACAGGGGGAACCGGTACAGAGTCAATGTGGAGGCTATATACAGGGGGTACCGGTACCGAGTCAATGTGGAGGCTATATACAGGGGGTACCGGTACAGAGTCAATGTGGAGACTATATACAGGGGGTACCGGTACAGAGTCAATGTGGAGGCTATATACAGGGGGTACCGGTACCGAGTCAGTGTGGAGGTTATATACAGGTGGTACCGGTACCGAGTCAGTGTGGAGGTTATTTACAGGGGGTACCGGTACCGAGTCAGTGTGGAGGTTATATACAGGGGGTACCGGTACCGAGTCAGTGTGGAGGTTATATACAGGGGGTACCGGTACCGAGTCAGTGTGGAGGTTATATACAGGGGGTACCGGTACCGAGTCAGTGTGCGGGGGTACAGGCTAGTAATGAGGCTATACAGGGGGTACCGGTACCGAGTCAGTGTGGAGGTTATATACAGGGTGTACCGGTACAGAGTCAATGTGGAGGCTATATACAGGGTGTACCGGTACAGAGTCAATGTGGAGGCTATATACAGGGGGTACCGGTACAGAGTCAGTGTGGAGACTATATACAGGGGGTACCGGTACAGAGTCAATGTGGAGGCTATATACAGGGGCTACCGGTACAGAGTCAATGTGGAGACTATATACAGGGGGTACCGGTACAGAGTCAATGTGGAGGCTATATACAGGGGGTACCGGTACAGAGTCAATGTGGAGGCTATATACAGGGGGTACCGGTACAGAGTCAATGTGAAGGCTATATACAGGGGGTACCGGTACAGAGTCAATGTGGAGGCTATATACAGGGGGGTACCGGTACAGAGTCAATGTGGAGGTTATATACAGGGGACACCGGTACAGAGTCAATGTGGAGGCTATATACAGGGGGTACCGGTACAGAGTCAATGTGGAGACTATATACAGGGGGTACCGGTACCGAGTCAATGTGGAGGCTATATACAGGGGGTACCGGTACCGAGTCAGTGTGGAGGTTATATACAGGTGGTACCGGTACCGAGTCAGTGTGGAGGTTATTTACAGGGGGTACCGGTACCGAGTCAGTGTGGAGGTTATATACAGGGGGTTCCGGTACCGAGTCAGTGTGGAGGTTATATACAGGGGGTACCGGTACCGAGTCAGTGTGGAGGTTATATACAGGGGGTACCGGTACCGAGTCAGTGTGCGGGGGTACAGGCTAGTAATGAGGCTATACAGGGGGTACCGGTACCGAGTCAGTGTGGAGGTTATATACAGGGTGTACCGGTACAGAGTCAATGTGGAGGTTATATACAGGGGGTACCGGTACCGAGTCAGTGTGGAGGCTATATACAGGGGGTACCGGTACAGAGTCAATGTGGAGGCTATATACAGGGGGTACCGGTACAGAGTCAATGTGGAGTTTATATACAGGGGGTACCGGTGCAGAGTCAATGTGGAGACTATATACAAGGGGTACCGGTACAGAGTCAATGTGGAGGCTATATACAGGGGGTACCGGTACAAAGTCAATGTGGAGGCTATATACAGGGGGTACCGGTACAGAGTCAATGAGGAGGCTATATACAGGGGGTACCGGTACAGAGTCAATGTGGAGGTTATATACAGGGGGTACCGGTACAGAGTCAATGTGGAGGTTATATACAGGGGGTAACGGTACAGAGTCAATGAGGAGGCTGTATACAGGGGGTACCGGTACAGAGTCAATGTGGAGGTTATATACAGGGGGTACCGGTACAGAGTCAGTGTGGAGGCTATATACAGGGGGTACCGGTACAGAGTCAATGTGGAGGCTATATACAGGGGCTACCGGTACAGAGTCAATGTGGAGGCTATATACAGGGGGTACCGGTACAGAGTCAATGTGGAGGCTATATACAGGGGGTACCGGTACAGAGTCAGTGTGGAGGCTATATACAGGGGGTACCGGTACAGAGTCAATGTGGAGACTATAAACAGGAGGTACCGGTACAGAGTCAATGTGGAGGCTATATACAGGGGGTACCGGTACAGAGTCAATGTGGAGGCTATATACAGGGGGGTACCGGTACAGAGTCAATGTGGAGGCTATATACAGGGGGGTACCGGTACAGAGTCAATGTGGAGGCTATATACAGGGGACACCGGTACAGAGTCAATGTGGAGGCTATATACAGGGGGTACCGGTACAGAGTCAATGTGGAGACTATATACAGGGGGTACCGGTGCAGAGTCAATGTGGAGGCTATATACAATTGGGAACCGGTACAGAGTCAATGTGGAGGCTATATACAGGGGGTACCGGTACAGAGTCAATGTGGAGGATATATACAGGGGGAACCGGTACAGAGTCAATGTGGAGGCTATATACAGGGGGTACCGGTACCGAGTCAATGTGGAGGCTATATACAGGGGGTACCGGTACAGAGTCAATGTGGAGACTATATACAGGGGGTACCGGTACAGAGTCAATGTGGAGGCTATATACAGGGGGTACCGGTACAGAGTCAATGTGGAGACTATATACAGGGTGTACCGGTACAGAGTCAATGTGGAGGCTATATACAGGGGCTACCGGTACAGAGTCAATGTGGAGGCTATATACAGGGGGTACCGGTACAGAGTCAATGTGGAGGCTATATACAGGGGGTACCGGTACAGAGTCAATGTGGAGACTATATACAGGGGTTACCGGTACAGAGTCAATGTGGAGGCTATATACAGGTGGTACCGGTACCGAGTCAGTGTGGAGACTATATACAGGGAGTACCGGTACCGAGTCAGTGTGGAGGTTATATACAGGTGGTACCGGTACCGAGTCAGTGTGGAGGTTATTTACAGGGGGTACCGGTACCGAGTCAGTGTGGAGGTTATATACAGGGGGTACCGGTACCGAGTCAGTGTGGAGGTTATATACAGGGGGTACCGGTACCGAGTCAGTGTGGAGGTTATATACAGGGGGTACCGGTACCGAGTCAGTGTGCGGGGGTACAGGCTAGTAATGAGGCTATACAGGTGGTACCGGTACCGAGTCAGTGTGGAGGTTATATACACGGTGTACCGGTACAGAGTCAATGTGGAGACTATATACAGGGGGTACCGGTACAGAGTCAATGTGGAGGTTATATACAGGGGGTACCGGTACAGAGTCAATGTGGAGGCTATATACAGGGTGTACCGGTACAGAGTCAATGTGGAGGCTATATACAGGGGGTACCGGTACAGAGTCAGTGTGGAGGCTATATACAGGGGGTACCGGTACAGAGTCAATGTGGAGACTATATACAGGAGGTACCGGTACAGAGTCAATGTGGAGGCTATATACAGGGGGTACCGGTACAGAGTCAATGTGGAGGCTATATACAGGGGGTACCGGTACAGAGTCAATGTGGAGGCTATATACAGGGGGGTACCGGTACAGAGTCAATGTGGAGGCTATATACAGGGGACACCGGTACAGAGTCAATGTGGAGGCTATATACAGGGGGTACCGGTACAGAGTCAATGTGGAGACTATATACAGGGGGTACCGGTACCGAGTCAATGTGGAGGCTATATACAGGGGGTACCGGTACAGAGTCAATGTGGAGACTATATACAGGGGGTACCGGTACAGAGTCAATGTGGAGGCTATATACAGGGGGTACCGGTACAGAGTCAATGTGGAGACTATATACAGGGTGTACCGGTACAGAGTCAATGTGGAGGCTATATACAGGGGCTACCGGTACAGAGTCAATGTGGAGGCTATATACAGGGGGTACCGGTACAGAGTCAATGTGGAGGCTATATACAGGGGGTACCGGTACAGAGTCAGTGTGGAGGCTATATACAGGGGGTACCGGTACAGAGTCAATGTGGAGACTATAAACAGGAGGTACCGGTACAGAGTCAATGTGGAGGCTATATACAGGGGGTACCGGTACAGAGTCAATGTGGAGGCTATATACAGGGGGGTACCGGTACAGAGTCAATGTGGAGGCTATATACAGGGGGGTACCGGTACAGAGTCAATGTGGAGGCTATATACAGGGGACACCGGTACAGAGTCAATGTGGAGGCTATATACAGGGGGTACCGGTACAGAGTCAATGTGGAGACTATATACAGGGGGTACCGGTGCAGAGTCAATGTGGAGGCTATATACAATTGGGAACCGGTACAGAGTCAATGTGGAGGCTATATACAGGGGGTACCGGTACAGAGTCAATGTGGAGGATATATACAGGGGGAACCGGTACAGAGTCAATGTGGAGGCTATATACAGGGGGTACCGGTACCGAGTCAATGTGGAGGCTATATACAGGGGGTACCGGTACAGAGTCAATGTGGAGACTATATACAGGGGGTACCGGTACAGAGTCAATGTGGAGGCTATATACAGGGGGTACCGGTACAGAGTCAATGTGGAGACTATATACAGGGTGTACCGGTACAGAGTCAATGTGGAGGCTATATACAGGGGCTACCGGTACAGAGTCAATGTGGAGGCTATATACAGGGGGTACCGGTACAGAGTCAATGTGGAGGCTATATACAGGGGGTACCGGTACAGAGTCAATGTGGAGACTATATACAGGGGTTACCGGTACAGAGTCAATGTGGAGGCTATATACAGGTGGTACCGGTACCGAGTCAGTGTGGAGACTATATACAGGGAGTACCGGTACCGAGTCAGTGTGGAGGTTATATACAGGTGGTACCGGTACCGAGTCAGTGTGGAGGTTATTTACAGGGGGTACCGGTACCGAGTCAGTGTGGAGGTTATATACAGGGGGTACCGGTACCGAGTCAGTGTGGAGGTTATATACAGGGGGTACCGGTACCGAGTCAGTGTGGAGGTTATATACAGGGGGTACCGGTACCGAGTCAGTGTGCGGGGGTACAGGCTAGTAATGAGGCTATACAGGGGGTACCGGTACCGAGTCAGTGTGGAGGTTATATACACGGTGTACCGGTACAGAGTCAATGTGGAGACTATATACAGGGGGTACCGGTACAGAGTCAATGTGGAGGTTATATACAGGGGGTACCGGTACAGAGTCAATGTGGAGGCTATATACAGGGTGTACCGGTACAGAGTCAATGTGGAGGCTATATACAGGGGGTACCGGTACAGAGTCAGTGTGGAGACTATATACAGGAGGTACCGGTACAGAGTCAATGTGGAGGCTATATACAGGGGGTACCGGTACAGAGTCAATGTGGAGACTATATACAGGAGGTACCGGTACAGAGTCAATGTGGAGGCTATATACAGGGGGTACCGGTACAGAGTCAATGTGGAGGCTATATACAGGGGGTACCGGTACAGAGTCAATGTGGAGGCTATATACAGGGGGGTACCGGTACAGAGTCAATGTGGAGGCTATATACAGGGGACACCGGTACAGAGTCAATGTGGAGGCTATATACAGGGGGTACCGGTTCAGAGTCAATGTGGAGGCTATATACAGGGGGTACCGGTACAGAGTCAATGTGGAGGCTATATACAGGGGGTACCGGTACCGAGTCAGTGTGGAGGTTATATACAGGGTGTACCGGTACAGAGTCAATGTGGAGGTTATATACAGGGGGTACCGGTACCGAGTCAGTGTGGAGGCTATATACAGGGGGTACCGGTACAGAGTCAATGTGGAGGCTATATACAGGGGGTACCGGTACAGAGTCAATGTGGAGGCTATATACAGGGGGTACCGGTACAGAGTCAATGTGGAGGCTATATACAGGGGGTACCGGTACAGAGTCAATGTGGAGGCTATATACAGGGGGTACCGGTACAGAGTCAATGAGGAGGCTATATACAGGGGGTACCGGTACAGAGTCAATGTGGAGGTTATATACAGGGGGTACCGGTACAGAGTCAATGTGGAGGTTATATACAGGGGGTAACGGTACAGAGTCAATGAGGAGGCTGTATACAGGGGGTACCGGTACAGAGTCAATGTGGAGGTTATATACAGGGGGTACCGGTACAGAGTCAGTGTGGAGGCTATATACAGGGGGTACCGGTACAGAGTCAATGTGGAGGCTATATACAGGGGCTACCGGTACAGAGTCAATGTGGAGGCTATATACAGGGGGTACCGGTACAGAGTCAATGTGGAGGCTATATACAGGGGGTACCGGTACAGAGTCAGTGTGGAGGCTATATACAGGGGGTACCGGTACAGAGTCAATGTGGAGACTATAAACAGGAGGTACCGGTACAGAGTCAATGTGGAGGCTATATACAGGGGGTACCGGTACAGAGTCAATGTGGAGGCTATATACAGGGGGGTACCGGTACAGAGTCAATGTGGAGGCTATATACAGGGGGGTACCGGTACAGAGTCAATGTGGAGGCTATATACAGGGGACACCGGTACAGAGTCAATGTGGAGGCTATATTCAGGGGGTACCGGTACAGAGTCAATGTGGAGACTATATACAGGGGGTACCGGTGCAGAGTCAATGTGGAGGCTATATACAATTGGGAACCGGTACAGAGTCAATGTGGAGGCTATATACAGGGGGTACCGGTACAGAGTCAATGTGGAGGATATATACAGGGGGAACCGGTACAGAGTCAATGTGGAGGCTATATACAGGGGGTACCGGTACCGAGTCAATGTGGAGGCTATATACAGGGGGTACCGGTACAGAGTCAATGTGGAGACTATATACAGGGGGTACCGGTACAGAGTCAATGTGGAGGCTATATACAGGGGGTACCGGTACAGAGTCAATGTGGAGACTATATACAGGGTGTACCGGTACAGAGTCAATGTGGAGGCTATATACAGGGGCTACCGGTACAGAGTCAATGTGGAGGCTATATACAGGGGGTACCGGTACAGAGTCAATGTGGAGGCTATATACAGGGGGTACCGGTACAGAGTCAATGTGGAGACTATATACAGGGGTTACCGGTACAGAGTCAATGTGGAGGCTATATACAGGTGGTACCGGTACCGAGTCAGTGTGGAGACTATATACAGGGAGTACCGGTACCGAGTCAGTGTGGAGGTTATATACAGGTGGTACCGGTACCGAGTCAGTGTGGAGGTTATTTACAGGGGGTACCGGTACCGAGTCAGTGTGGAGGTTATATACAGGGGGTACCGGTACCGAGTCAGTGTGGAGGTTATATACAGGGGGTACCGGTACCGAGTCAGTGTGGAGGTTATATACAGGGGGTACCGGTACCGAGTCAGTGTGCGGGGGTACAGGCTAGTAATGAGGCTATACAGGTGGTACCGGTACCGAGTCAGTGTGGAGGTTATATACACGGTGTACCGGTACAGAGTCAATGTGGAGACTATATACAGGGGGTACCGGTACAGAGTCAATGTGGAGGTTATATACAGGGGGTACCGGTACAGAGTCAATGTGGAGGCTATATACAGGGTGTACCGGTACAGAGTCAATGTGGAGGCTATATACAGGGGGTACCGGTACAGAGTCAGTGTGGAGGCTATATACAGGGGGTACCGGTACAGAGTCAATGTGGAGACTATATACAGGAGGTACCGGTACAGAGTCAATGTGGAGGCTATATACAGGGGGTACCGGTACAGAGTCAATGTGGAGGCTATATACAGGGGGTACCGGTACAGAGTCAATGTGGAGGCTATATACAGGGGGGTACCGGTACAGAGTCAATGTGGAGGCTATATACAGGGGACACCGGTACAGAGTCAATGTGGAGGCTATATACAGGGGGTACCGGTACAGAGTCAATGTGGAGACTATATACAGGGGGTACCGGTACCGAGTCAATGTGGAGGCTATATACAGGGGGTACCGGTACAGAGTCAATGTGGAGACTATATACAGGGGGTACCGGTACAGAGTCAATGTGGAGGCTATATACAGGGGGTACCGGTACAGAGTCAATGTGGAGACTATATACAGGGTGTACCGGTACAGAGTCAATGTGGAGGCTATATACAGGGGCTACCGGTACAGAGTCAATGTGGAGGCTATATACAGGGGGTACCGGTACAGAGTCAATGTGGAGGCTATATACAGGGGGTACCGGTACAGAGTCAGTGTGGAGGCTATATACAGGGGGTACCGGTACAGAGTCAATGTGGAGACTATAAACAGGAGGTACCGGTACAGAGTCAATGTGGAGGCTATATACAGGGGGTACCGGTACAGAGTCAATGTGGAGGCTATATACAGGGGGGTACCGGTACAGAGTCAATGTGGAGGCTATATACAGGGGGGTACCGGTACAGAGTCAATGTGGAGGCTATATACAGGGGACACCGGTACAGAGTCAATGTGGAGGCTATATACAGGGGGTACCGGTACAGAGTCAATGTGGAGACTATATACAGGGGGTACCGGTGCAGAGTCAATGTGGAGGCTATATACAATTGGGAACCGGTACAGAGTCAATGTGGAGGCTATATACAGGGGGTACCGGTACAGAGTCAATGTGGAGGATATATACAGGGGGAACCGGTACAGAGTCAATGTGGAGGCTATATACAGGGGGTACCGGTACCGAGTCAATGTGGAGGCTATATACAGGGGGTACCGGTACAGAGTCAATGTGGAGGCTATATACAGGGGGGTACCGGTACAGAGTCAATGTGGAGGCTATATACAGGGGACACCGGTACAGAGTCAATGTGGAGGCTATATACAGGGGGTACCGGTACAGAGTCAATGTGGAGACTATATACAGGGGGTACCGGTACCGAGTCAATGTGGAGGCTATATACAGGGGGTACCGGTACAGAGTCAATGTGGAGACTATACACAGGGGGTACCGGTACAGAGTCAATGTGGAGGCTATATACAGGGGGTACCGGTACAGAGTCAATGTGGAGACTATATACAGGGTGTACCGGTACAGAGTCAATGTGGAGGCTATATACAGGGGCTACCGGTACAGAATCAATGTGGAGGCTATATACAGGGGGTACCGGTACAGAGTCAATGTGGAGGCTATATACAGGGGGTACCAGTACAGAGTCAATGTGGAGGCTATATACAGGTGGTACCGGTACCGAGTCAGTGTGGAGACTATATACAGGGGGTACCGGTACCGAGTCAGTGTGGAGGTTATATACAGGTGGTACCGGTACCGAGTCAGTGTGGAGGTTATTTACAGGGGGTACCGGTACAGAGTCAATGTGAAGGCTATATACAGGGGGGTACCGGTACAGAGTCAATGTGGAGGCTATATACAGGGGACACCGGTACAGAGTCAATGTGGAGGCTATATACAGGGGGTACCGGTACAGAGTCAATGTGGAGACTATATACAGGGGGTACCGGTGCAGAGTCAATGTGGAGGCTATATACAGGGGGAACCGGTACAGAGTCAATGTGGAGGCTATATACAGGGGGTACCGGTACAGAGTCAATGTGGAGGCTATATACAGGGGGAACCGGTACAGAGTCAATGTGGAGGCTATATACAGGGGGTACCGGTACAGAGTCAATGTGGAGGCTATATACAGGGGGTACCAGTACAGAGTCAATGTGGAGACTATATACAGGGGGTACCGGTACAGAGTCAATGTGGAGGCTATATACAGGTGGTACCGGTACCGAGTCAGTGTGGAGACTATATACAGGGGGTACCGGTACCGAGTCAGTGTGGAGGTTATATACAGGTGGTACCGGTACCGAGTCAGTGTGGAGGTTATTTACAGGGGGTACCGGTACCGAGTCAGTGTGGAGGTTATATACAGGGGGTACCGGTACCGAGTCAGTGTGGAGGTTATATACAGGGGGTACCGGTACCGAGTCAGTGTGGAGGTTATATACAGGGGGTACCGGTACCGAGTCAGTGTGCGGGGGTACAGGCTAGTAATGAGGCTATACAGGGGGTACCGGTACCGAGTCAGTGTGGAGGTTATATACACGGTGTACCGGTACAGAGTCAATGTGGAGACTATATACAGGGGGTACCGGTACAGAGTCAATGTGGAGGTTATATACAGGGGGTACCGGTACAGAGTCAATGTGGAGGCTATATACAGGGTGTACCGGTACAGAGTCAATGTGGAGGCTATATACAGGGGGTACCGGTACAGAGTCAGTGTGGAGACTATATACAGGAGGTACCGGTACAGAGTCAATGTGGAGGCTATATACAGGGGGTACCGGTACAGAGTCAATGTGGAGACTATATACAGGAGGTACCGGTACAGAGTCAATGTGGAGGCTATATACAGGGGGTACCGGTACAGAGTCAATGTGGAGGCTATATACAGGGGGTACCGGTACAGAGTCAATGTGGAGGCTATATACAGGGGGGTACCGGTACAGAGTCAATGTGGAGGCTATATACAGGGGACACCGGTACAGAGTCAATGTGGAGGCTATATACAGGGGGTACCGGTACAGAGTCAATGTGGAGACTATATACAGGGGGTACCGGTACCGAGTCAATGTGGAGGCTATATACAGGGGGTACCGGTACAGAGTCAATGTGGAGGCTATATACAGGGGGTACCGGTACAGAGTCAATGTGGAGGCTATATACAGGGGGGTACCGGTACAGAGTCAATGTGGAGGCTATATACAGGGGGGTACCGGTACAGAGTCAATGTGGAGGCTATATACAGGGGACACCGGTACAGAGTCAATGTGGAGGCTATATACAGGGGGTACCGGTACAGAGTCAATGTGGAGACTATATACAGGGGGTACCGGTGCAGAGTCAATGTGGAGGCTATATACAATTGGGAACCGGTACAGAGTCAATGTGGAGGCTATATACAGGGGGTACCGGTACAGAGTCAATGTGGAGGATATATACAGGGAGAACCGGTACAGAGTCAATGTGGAGGCTATATACAGGGGGTACCGGTACCGAGTCAATGTGGAGGCTATATACAGGGGGTACCGGTACAGAGTCAATGTGGAGACTATATACAGGGGGTACCGGTACAGAGTCAATGTGGAGGCTATATACAGGGGGTACCGGTACAGAGTCAATGTGGAGACTATATACAGGGTGTACCGGTACAGAGTCAATGTGGAGGCTATATACAGGGGCTACCGGTACAGAGTCAATGTGGAGGCTATATACAGGGGGTACCGGTACAGAGTCAATGTGGAGGCTATATACAGGGGGTACCGGTACAGAGTCAATGTGGAGACTATATACAGGGGTTACCGGTACAGAGTCAATGTGGAGGCTATATACAGGTGGTACCGGTACCGAGTCAGTGTGGAGACTATATACAGGGAGTACCGGTACCGAGTCAGTGTGGAGGTTATATACAGGTGGTACCGGTACCGAGTCAGTGTGGAGGTTATTTACAGGGGGTACCGGTACCGAGTCAGTGTGCGGGGGTACAGGCTAGTAATGAGGCTATACAGGTGGTACCGGTACCGAGTCAGTGTGTAGGTTATATACACGGTGTACCGGTACAGAGTCAATGTGGAGACTATATACAGGGGGTACCGGTACAGAGTCAATGTGGAGGTTATATACAGGGGGTACCGGTACAGAGTCAATGTGGAGGCTATATACAGGGTGTACCGGTACAGAGTCAATGTGGAGGCTATATACAGGGGGTACCGGTACAGAGTCAGTGTGGAGGCTATATACAGGGGGTACCGGTACAGAGTCAATGTGGAGACTATATACAGGAGGTACCGGTACAGAGTCAATGTGGAGGCTATATACAGGGGGTACCGGTACAGAGTCAATGTGGAGGCTATATACAGGGGGTACCGGTACAGAGTCAGTGTGGAGGCTATATACAGGGGGTACCGGTACAGAGTCAATGTGGAGGCTATATACAGGGGGTACCGGTACAGAGTCAATGTGGAGACTATATACAGGGGGTACCGGTACCGAGTCAATGTGGAGGCTATATACAGGGGGTACCGGTACAGAGTCAATGTGGAGACTATACACAGGGGGTACCGGTACAGAGTCAATGTGGAGGCTATATACAGGGGGTACCGGTACAGAGTCAATGTGGAGACTATATACAGGGTGTACCGGTACAGAGTCAATGTGGAGGCTATATACAGGGGCTACCGGTACAGAGTCAATGTGGAGGCTATATACAGGGGGTACCGGTACAGAGTCAATGTGGAGGCTATATACAGGGGGTACCAGTACAGAGTCAATGTGGAGGCTATATACAGGTGGTACCGGTACCGAGTCAGTGTGGAGACTATATACAGGGGGTACCGGTACCGAGTCAGTGTGGAGGTTATATACAGGTGGTACCGGTACCGAGTCAGTGTGGAGGTTATTTACAGGGGGTACCGGTACCGAGTCAGTGTGGAGGTTATATACAGGGGGTACCGGTACCGAGTCAGTGTGGAGGATATATACAGGGGGTACCGGTACCGAGTCAGTGTGGAGGTTATATACAGGGGGTACCGGTACCGAGTCAGTGTGCGGGGGTACAGGCTAGTAATGAGGCTATACAGGGGGTACCGGTACCGAGTCAGTGTGGAGGTTATATACAGGGTGTACCGGTACAGAGTCAATGTGGAGGTTATATACAGGGGGTACCGGTACCGAGTCAGTGTGGAGGCTATATACAGGGGGTACCGGTACAGAGTCAATGTGGAGGCTATATACAGGGGGTACCGGTACAGAGTCAATGTGGAGGCTATATACAGGGGGTACCGGTGCAGAGTCAATGTGGAGACTATATACAGGGGGTACCGGTACAGAGTCAATGTGGAGGCTATATACAGGGGGTACCGGTACAGAGTCAATGTGGAGGCTATATACAGGGGGTACCGGTACAGAGTCAATGAGGAGGCTATATACAGGGGGTACCAGTACAGAGTCAATGTGGAGGTTATATACAGGGGGTACCGGTACAGAGTCAATGTGGAGGTTATATACAGGGGGTAACGGTACAGAGTCAATGAGGAGGCTGTATACAGGGGGTACCGGTACAGAGTCAATGTGGAGGTTATATACAGGGGGTACCGGTACAGAGTCAATGTGGAGGTTATATACAGGGGGTACCGGTACAGAGTCAATGTGGAGGCTATATACAGGGGGTACCGGTACAGAGTCAATGTGGAGGCTATATACAGGGGGTACCGGTACAGAGTCAGTGTGGAGGCTATATACAGGGGGTACCGGTACAGAGTCAATGTGGAGACTATATACAGGAGGTACTGGTACAGAGTCAATGTGGAGGCTATATACAGGGGGTACCGGTACAGAGTCAATGTGGAGGCTATATACAGGGGGTACCGGTACAGAGTCAATGTGAAGGCTATATACAGGGGGGTACCGGTACAGAGTCAATGTGGAGGCTATATACAGGGGACACCGGTACAGAGTCAATGTGGAGGCTATATACAGGGGGTACCGGTACAGAGTCAATGTGGAGACTATATACAGGGGGTACCGGTGCAGAGTCAATGTGGAGGCTATATACAGGGGGAACCGGTACAGAGTCAATGTGGAGGCTATATACAGGGGGTACCGGTACAGAGTCAATGTGGAGGCTATATACAGGGGGAACCGGTACAGAGTCAATGTGGAGGCTATATACAGGGGGTACCGGTACCGAGTCAATGTGGAGGCTATATACAGGGGGTACCGGTACAGAGTCAATGTGGAGACTATATACAGGGGGTACCGGTACAGAGTCAATGTGGAGGCTATATACAGGGGGTACCGGTACAGAGTCAATGTGGAGACTATATACAGGGTGTACCGGTACAGAGTCAATGTGGAGGCTATATACAGGGGCTACCGGTACAGAGTCAATGTGGAGGCTATATACAGGGGGTACCGGTACAGAGTCAATGTGGAGGCTATATACAGGGGGTACCAGTACAGAGTCAATGTGGAGACTATATACAGGGGGTACCGGTACAGAGTCAATGTGGAGGCTATATACAGGTGGTACCGGTACCGAGTCAGTGTGGAGACTATATACAGGGGGTACCGGTACCGAGTCAGTGTGGAGGTTATATACAGGTGGTACCGGTACCGAGTCAGTGTGGAGGTTATTTACAGGGGGTACCGGTACCGAGTCAGTGTGGAGGTTATATACAGGGGGTACCGGTACCGAGTCAGTGTGGAGGTTATATACAGGGGGTACCGGTACCGAGTCAGTGTGGAGGTTATATACAGGGGGTACCGGTACCGAGTCAGTGTGCGGGGGTACAGGCTAGTAATGAGGCTATACAGGGGGTACCGGTACCGAGTCAGTGTGGAGGTTATATACACGGTGTACCGGTACAGAGTCAATGTGGAGACTATATACAGGGGGTACCGGTACAGAGTCAATGTGGAGGTTATATACAGGGGGTACCGGTACAGAGTCAATGTGGAGGCTATATACAGGGTGTACCGGTACAGAGTCAATGTGGAGGCTATATACAGGGGGTACCGGTACAGAGTCAGTGTGGAGGCTATATACAGGGGGTACCGGTACAGAGTCAATGTGGAGACTATATACAGGAGGTACCGGTACAGAGTCAATGTGGAGGCTATATACAGGGGGTACCGGTACAGAGTCAATGTGGAGGCTATATACAGGGGGGTACCGGTACAGAGTCAATGTGGAGGCTATATACAGGGGACACCGGTACAGAGTCAATGTGGAGGCTATATACAGGGGGTACCGGTACAGAGTCAATGTGGAGACTATATACAGGGGGTACCGGTACCGAGTCAATGTGGAGGCTATATACAGGGGGTACCGGTACAGAGTCAATGTGGAGACTATATACAGGGGGTACCGGTACAGAGTCAATGTGGAGGCTATATACAGGGGGTACCGGTACAGAGTCAATGTGGAGACTATATACAGGGTGTACCGGTACAGAGTCAATGTGGAGGCTATATACAGGGGCTACCGGTACAGAGTCAATGTGGAGGCTATATACAGGGGGTACCGGTACAGAGTCAATGTGGAGGCTATATACAGGGGGTACCAGTACAGAGTCAATGTGGAGGCTATATACAGGGGGTACCGGTACAGAGTCAATGTGGAGGCTATATACAGGGGGTACCAGTACAGAGTCAATGTGGAGACTATATACAGGGGGTACCGGTACCGAGTCAGTGTGGAGGTTATATACAGGTGGTACCGGTACCGAGTCAGTGTGGAGGTTATTTACAGGGGGTACCGGTACCGAGTCAGTGTGGAGGTTATATACAGGGGGTACCGGTACCGAGTCAGTGTGGAGGTTATATACAGGGGGTACCGGTACCGAGTCAGTGTGGAGGTTATATACAGGGGGTACGGGTACCGAGTCAGTGTGCGGGGGTACAGGCTAGTAATGAGGCTATACAGGGGGTACCGGTACCGAGTCAGTGTGGAGGTTATATACAGGGTGTACCGGTACAGAGTCAATGTGGAGGTTATATACAGGGGGTACCGGTACCGAGTCAGTGTGGAGGCTATATACAGGGGGTACCGGTACAGAGTCAATGTGGAGGCTATATACAGGCGGTACCGATACAGAGTCAATGTGGAGGCTATACACAGGGGGTACCGGTACAGAGTCAATGTGGAGGTTATATACAGGGGGTACCGGTACAGAGTCAATGTGGAGGCTATATACAGGGGGTACCGGTACAGAGTCAATGTGGAGGCTATATACAGTTGGTACCGGTACAGAGTCAGTGTGGAGGCTATATACAGGGGGTACCGGTACAGAGTCAATGTGGAGACTATATACAGGAGGTACCGGTACAGAGTCAATGTGGAGGCTATATACAGGGGGTACCGGTACAGAGTCAATGTGGAGGCTATATACAGGGGGTACCGGTACAGAGTCAATTTGGAGGCTATATACAGGGGGGTACCGGTACAGAGTCAATGTGGAGGCTCTATACAGGGGACACCGGTACAGAGTCAATGTGGAGGCTATATACAGGGGGTACCGGTACAGAGTCAATGTGGAGACTATATACAGGGTGTACCGGTACAGAGTCAATGTGGAGACTATATACAGGGTGTACCGGTACAGAGTCAATGTGGAGGCTATATACAGGGGCTACCAGTACAGAGTCAATTTGGAGGCTATATACAGGGGGTACCGGTACAGAGTCAATGTGGAGGCTATATACAGGGGGTACCAGTACAGAGTCAATGTGGAGACTATATACAGGGGGTACCGGTACAGAGTCAATGTGGAGGCTATATACAGGTGGTACCAGTACCGAGTCAGTGTGGAGACTATATACAGGGGGTACCGGTACCGAGTCAGTGTGGAGGTTATATACAGGTGGTACCGGTACCGAGTCAGTGTGGAGGTTATTTACAGGGGGTACCGGTACCGAGTCAGTATGGAGGTTATATACAGGGGGTACCGGTACCGAGTCAGTGTGGAGGTTATATACAGGGGGTACCGGTACCGAGTCAGTGTGGAGGTTATATACAGGGGGTACCGGTACCGAGTCAGTGTGCGGGGGTACAGGCTAGTAATGAGGCTATACAGGGGGTACCGGTACCGAGTCAGTGTGGAGGTTATATACAGGGTGTACCGGTACAGAGTCAATGTGGAGGTTATATACAGGGGGTACCGGTACCGAGTCAGTGTGGAGGCTATATACAGGGGGTACCGGTACAGAGTCAATGTGGAGGCTATATACAGGCGGTACCGATACAGAGTCAATGTGGAGACTATATACAGGGGGTACCGGTACAGAGTCAATGTGGAGACTATATACAGGGGGTACCGGTACAGAGTCAATGTGGAGACTATATACAGGGGGTACCGGTACCGAGTCAATGTGGAGGCTATATACAGGTGGTACCGGTACCGAGTCAATGTGGAGGTTATATACAGGTGGTACCGGTACCGAGTCAGTGTGGAGGTTATATACAGGTGGTACCGGTACCGAGTCAGTGTGGAGGTTATTTACAGGGGGTACCGGTACCGAGTCAGTGTGGAGGTTATATACAGGGGGTACCGGTACCGAGTCAGTGTGGAGGTTATATACAGGGGGTACCGGTACCGAGTCAGTGTGGAGGTTATATACAGGGGGTACCGGTACCGAGTCAGTGTGCGGGGGTACAGGCTAGTAATGAGGCTATACAGGGGGTACCGGTACCGAGTCAGTGTGGAGGTTATATACAGGGTGTACCGGTACAGAGTCAATGTGGAGGTTATATACAGGGGGTACCGGTACCGAGTCAGTGTGGAGGCTATATACAGGGGGTACCGGTACCGAGTCAGTGTGGAGGTTATATACAGGGTGTACCGGTACAGAGTCAATGTGGAGGTTATATACAGGGGGTACCGGTACAGAGTCAATGTGGAGGTTATATACAGGGGGTACCGGTACCGAGTCAGTGTGGGGGGTCAATGTAAATAGTCTGGTGGCCATTTGATTAATTGTTCAGCAGTCTTATGGCTTGGGGGTAGAAGCTGTTAAGGAGCTTTTTGGTCCTAGACTTGGCGCTCCGGTACCGCTTGCCGTGCGGTAGCAGAGAAAACAGTCTAGGACTTGGGTGACTGGAGTCTCTGACAATTGTATGGGCCTTCCTCTGACACCGTCTATATCATATCCTAAACAAGCATTACCACTAATTCTTCCCAACTACCACCACCAGGTCTGCAGCAGAGGGTGTGGCGGGGTCGGTGACCTCCTTCCTGACCTTTGCCCTGGATGTGAAAGGTAACGCCCGGCGCTTGACCGACTCCAACCTGCAGGCGCGTCTCCAGCGCCAGCTCTCAGTGTTGGAGGACTCCGGCCTCATCCTGCAGCAGGCCGTCAGCTCCCTGGGCGTCGCCGGCTGGCCCCTCCCCTTGCTGGCCCAGGATCCCGCCCAGAACCACACCCCAGACCAGCTGGACAGCCTCGTCAGGGTAACCAGGACCATCCCCGAGGACGTCAAGAGAATGGTATCCATCGTCAATGCCAACGCCAAGCTGCTGTTCCGGCCCAGTACCAGTACCACCAATAATACCAGTACCAGTACCACCAATAATACCAGTACCAGTACCAGTACCAGTCAGTTTGTGAAGAAGATAACAGAGCAGGGAGAAGACTCAGGAACAGACCATCATGACAATGCCCAGCTACAGGTTAGTCATTGGTTATCTGGACCATTATATACCCAGCTACAGGTTAGTCATTGGTTATCTGCACCATTATATACCCAGCTACAGGTTAGTCATTGGTTATCTGCACCATTATATACCCAGCTACAGGTTATTCATTGGTCATCTGGACCATTATATACCCAGCTACAGGTTAGTCATTGGTTATCTGGACCATTATATACCCTGCTACAGGTTAGTCATTGGTTATCTGGACCATTATATACCCAGCTACAGGTTAGTCATTGGTTATCTGGACCATTATATACCCAGCTACAGGTTAGTCATTGGTTATCTGCACCGTTATATACCCAGCTACGGGTTAGTCATTGGTTATCTGCACCATTATATACCCAGCTACAGGTTAGTCATTGGTTATCTGCACCATTATATACCCAGCTACAGGTTAGTCATTGGTTATCTGGACCATTATATACCCAGCTACAGGTTAGTCATTGGTTATCTGGACCATTATATACCCAGCTATAGGTTAGTCATTGGTTATCTGGACCATTATATACCCAGCTACAGGTTAGTCATTGGTTATCTGCACCATTATATACCCAGCTACAGGTTAGTCATTGGTTATCTGGACCATTATATACCCAGCTACAGGTTAGTCATTGGTTATCTGGACCATTATATACCCAGCTACAGGTTAGTCATTGGTTATCTGCACCGTTATATACCCAGCTACGGGTTAGTCATTGGTTATCTGCACCATTATATACCCAGCTACAGGTTAGTCATTGGTTATCTACACCATTATATACCCAGCTACAGGTTAGTCATTGGTTATCTGCACCATTATATACCCAGCTACAGGTTAGTGATTGGTCATCTGCACCATTATATACCCAGCTACAGGTTAGTCATTGGTTATCTGGACCATTATATACCCAGCTACAGGTTAGTCATTGGTTATCTGGACCATTATATACCCAGCTACAGGTTAGTCATTGGTTATCTGCACCATTATATACCCAGCTACAGGTTAGTCATTGGTTATCTGCACCATTATATACCCAGCTACAGGTTAGTCATTGGTTATCTGGACCATTATATACCCAGCTACAGGTTAGTCATTGGTTATCTGCACCATTATATACCCAGCTACAGGTTAGTCATTGGTTATCTGCACCATTATATACCCAGCTACAGGTTAGTCATTGGTTATCTGCACCAGTATATACCCAGCTACAGGTTAGTCATTGGTTATCTGCACCATTATATACCCAGCTACAGGTTAGTCATTGGTTATCTGGACCATTATATACCCAGCTACAGGTTAGTCATTGGTCATCTGCACCATTATATGCCCAGCTACAGGTTAGTCATTGGTTATCTGCACCAGTATATACCCAGCTACAGGTTAGTCATTGGTCATCTGCACCAGTATATAGCTGTAGATTTGCCAAGCTTGATATGATGCACATTCATAGTTTTGTATTTTAATCCTGATTTTGAAAAAGTAAAAATAAATCTTTCTCTACAGTGGTTTAAGGCCGGGTTATAATTGGTCTAACGCATGTCTGTAGACCAATAGAATTGGACCAGTGTAAAACAGGCTTCACAGAGCCATTGTATTTATATAGACTTGATACCCATTCATTTCGGCTGTATCATTTAGCCTGATTTAGAACATTGAAAGTAAAGCAATGCTCTCTTTTTTCAAATGAAAAAAAAAAGTTTGAAAAAACAACAAATTAAAAGTCTGTGGAAAACAGAAAACCAAAATCACTTCCATCAAGCCTAAGGTGAGAGTTTCCCGCTACTCAGGGGAATGTATTTCTTATAGTCAAGTACTGAAACTCACGGAAAAGCCTCAAATACTGTGGCCTCTCAAACACACAGCAGCTCCAGCCGCTCCTCAGTAGGAGCTGGGTGTTAGTGGTGTAGATATTAGCAGCGTACCTTGTAATTACAGGAATTCTGGGAAGCTTCAGCTTCTCTTCCTCTACTGGTGAGATTCCCCTGAGGGAACAGGATGTCTGTCTGTCTGTCTAACTAACCATCTCTCTTTATCCCCTCTCTCAACTTTCCTCCTCTCCCTTTACTTCCCTCCTCTCTCTCCTCTTCTCTCTACCCCTCCCTCCTATTCTCTCCTTCCCTTCCTACTCTACCTCCCTCGTCCCTCCCCTCCACACCTCTCCTTCCCTTACTCCTCCCCTGCACTCTCACATTCCCTCCCTCTTCCCCCTCTTGTTCCTCCTCTACCTCCCTCCTTTCTTCCTCTCCCACCCAGGAGGACCGTTGTGTGTCCGAGCCCCAGGTCTGTGTGGACGGCCCTAGGAGATCTTCAGAACCCCTGTCTCCTAGGAAGCCATCCAAATCTGACTCTGGTGACGCCCCCAGGAGGACCTCTGAGCCCCAGGTCTCCCTGTCTGCTAGGATGGCCTCTCAGTCTGAGCCCCAGGTCTCGGACATCCCTAGGAAGTCCTGTAACTCCCAGGTAGACGGCCCTAAGAGACAACCCACCCTGACAGAACATTGCCGGCTGTACTTCGGGGCGCTGCAGAAGGCAATCGGTGTGTTCATAACCAGCGTGGACAGCCAGCCCCCGGAGAAGTTCATCTCTCACAGCAAGCTGGTCATCATGGTAGGCCAACGACTGGTGGACACGCTGTACCGAGAGGCCCAGAAAGGAGAGTCCCAGAGAAGGGAGCCCGGGTCGGTGTCAGGGCCCAGCCAGAGCCAGAACCAGGTTCTGCTGTGTAAGTGTAACAACATGTGTGCCCTGTTAAAGCAGCTGGCAGTAGCCACCAAGAAGGCAGCTCTGCATTACCCTGAGAGACAGGCTCTGCAGGAAGCCCAGGACTTTGCCAAGGAGCTGGCTCAGAGAGCACAGCACTTCAGGATCTCTCTGGATCTCTGAGAGAGACAGTCTTTTATTTTATAGTCTAGAAGACAGACCTTTATCTTAAGGACGCAACAGACAGTGCCGACGAACAGTGAAAAGCTGTCCTATTCCCTCTGAACGTCGCCATAACGTTGAATCGGCACCATTCATCAACACGCAGCGGGTGCTCCACAGCCGACGTTCATGTAGGTCTGTATTTTCCTCGTCATTGGAGCTCCAAAAGCCAGTTTATGCTCGATCCGTGAATGTGGTCGGAGGCGCAGTATGAAAGGTGTGACGCAATTGCGGAGCCTCCGGAAGCATGCAGAGGCCAAATTGAGCGGCGTACGCCACCCCCCAAAAAAATGTTCAACAATGTGGAGGGCTCCGTATAGCACTGCATTGACATGATGGGTTGACGGTAGGTGAGGGTAAGAGGTCCTGTATAAACACAAACTCACTTCCTCGACAACAGCTCTACTCAACTGCTCCGTGAAGAGCAAGGAGTACGAACGGCCCCTGACTTCCGTATCATCCCGAAACGGTTCACGGGCCCACGCAGGCGTCGGATTGACCACGCGGCGCCTTTTAAAAGGAGACTGGTCCGCTCTGCAACCATTGCGCCAACTAAAATGTTCCCCAGAGGACCTGCAGACTAATAAAAAACTAAATTGCACATTTAAGGTGGAATTTTATGAAGCCAAATCTAAGATGCATTTACCAAGACATTTAATGTGACACGTATACCATAGAGATGTGTTATTACTTGTATAGTTGACTTTGATATCAACGGCCTGAATAATGTAGTAGAATATTTTGACTGTATTCTGTTTCACTGTTTCTATAGGAACCCAGTTACCCTATAGCCTACTACTTACTGTATGTAGCCTTCTCAAAATACAATTTAGTACATTCCTAATTTTAAAATAATATGATTAAATAGTTGGAAAGAATAAAAAACAAGTTCACATAAATAAAATAAAAACATTTATTTTGCTTCAATGGTTTTGGTTTCACCATTTTACTATCCTCGTTCTGAATGTGAGGTATGTTATGGATCAATCCTCGTTCTGAATGTGAGGTATGTTATGGATCAATCCTCGTTCTGAATGTGACGTATGTTATGGATCAATCCTCATTCTGAATGTGACGTATGTTATGGATCAATCCCCGTTCTGAATGTGAGGTATGTTATGGATCAATCCTCGTTCTGAATGTGAGGTATGTTATGGATCAATCCTCGTTCTGAATGTGACGTATGTTATGGATCAATCCCCGTTCTGAATGTGAGGTATGTTATGGATCAATCCTCGTTCTGAATGTGAGGTATGTTATGGATCAATCCTCGTTCTGAATGTGACGTATGTTATGGATCAATCCTCGTTCTGAATGTGAGGTATGTTATGGATCAATCCTCGTTCTGAATGTGAGGTATGTTATGGATCTATCCTCGTTCTGAATGTGAGGTATGTTATGGATCAATCCTCGTTCTGAATGTGACGTATGTTATGGATAAGAAAGGCAACTGTGTTACTGTCCTGGTTTGACCATTTTTGTATCATAGCTACATGACAAAACACACATTAACACAGACGATATGCAGACCGGGAAGTCCAAACACAGCAACAGACAATATTCTGTATAGCACTTTGTGACATCGGCTGATGTAAAAATGGCTTTATAAATACAATTGATTGATTGATGCGGACAACACAGCAACAGACAATATGCAGACAACACAGTCCAAACACAGCAACAGACAACACAGTCCAAACACAGCAACAGACGGACAACACAGTACAAACAGAGCAACAGACAGACAACACAGTCCAAACAGAGCAACAGACAGACAACACAGTCCAAACACAGCAACAGACAGACAACACAGTCCAAACAGAGCAACAGACAGACAACACAGTCCAAACACAGCAACAGACGGACAACACAGTCCAAACACAGCAACAGACAGACAACACAGTCCAAACAGAGCAACAGACGGACAACACAGTCCAAACACAGCAACAGACGGACAACACAGTCCAAACACAGCAACAGACAGACAACACAGTCCAAACACAGCAACAGACAGACAACACAGTCCAAACAGAGCAACAGACAGACAACACAGTCCAAACAGAGCAACAGACAGACAACACAGTCCAAACACAGCAACAGACGGACAACACAGTCCAAACAGAGCAACAGACAGACAACACAGTCCAAACAGAGCAACAGACAGACAACACAGTCCAAACAGAGCAACAGACAGACAACACAGTCCAAACACAGCAACAGACGGACAACACAGTCCAAACACAGCAACAGACAGACAACACAGCAGCACTATATCGCCCTCTGGTGGTACTGGGTCCATCAACAATAAACAGCTTTTGGCCTGCCTGCCCCATACCTGGTTGACATGAATAGACCAGGAGTTGGGGCACAATACATACTCTACAGAACCTATTTCTCACCATGTTGGCTCTGTGTGCAGTTGTCATGTATCCCATATTTAAAGGATTTGGCATGAAAACCATTCCTTTTCCTCCCCCCCTGCTTTCATTTGAATGGCTAGAAACAACAGGTTGTCTCTGTCATTCATACCCACGGACTCCTCCTCTCTCCGGGGCACGGCGGTACGTGTCGGTGCGTCACTGTGCTTCTTTCTCCGCCACACATCCACAGATATGGCTCTGTGAGAAGGCACATGGTGGCGGCTAACCATGAACCAAAAAATACATCACCAAAAACAGTTCATGCATCAGTAGCAACCCGATTTCGTTTATTTTGGATTCAACCATTGCAACAACTCCACTAGACATACAATTGGTTTGCACTGTTACGGGGAGAGAAGCTAGCAAGCAACTTGGAACCCCCCCACCTTTTTCTCCAGTTTTACTGCGCTATTTTACTCGGTTTTTAAACAGTTTTTGGTTGCAATCGCTCCTTTTTTAAAGACAGTCATCATGGGTGTTCAAGGTTTCCAAGAATACATAGAAAAGCACTGCCCTACTGCCGTGGTACCGGTGGAGCTCCAGAAGCTAGCCCGGGGAAGTCTGGTCGGAGGAGGCAGGCAGAGACCACCTCAGAGCCCGCTACGGCTGCTGGTTGACGCGGAGAACTGCCTCCACCGGCTCTACGGTGGTTTCTACACCGACTGGGTAAGCGGCGGGCAGTGGAACCACATGCTTGGGTACCTGGCTGCCCTCGCCAAGGCCTGCTTCAACGGCAACATTGAGCTACTGGTGTGCTTCAATGGCGCCATGGAGAAAGGCCGTCTTCACGAGTGGGTCAAACGACAGGTGAACGAGAGACAGACAGCGCAGCAGATTGTCAGCCATATCCAGAATAAGGGGACTCCTCCACCGAAGGTCTGGTTTCTTCCCCCAGTGTGCATGGTCCATTGCATCCGGCTGGCCCTAATCAGGTTCCACATTGGGGTAAGTTAGCTAGCCGGCCGCTCGGTGCTTTTCCTCCAAATATAGCTGGCTGGCTAGTTTAGCTTGCTATATAGCAAGCTAGTGTTCTGGCTATCTTGTTAGCTAGCGAGCTGTCAACAACTAGCAGATACTTAGACGTGTCTAGATCTAGCGAAGCTTTTCGTAACTTGGATAATGGTGATGGATCGCGTACAGGCTACTAACAGTTAGCCATGTTGACCAGGCAAGCGCAAAACGAGTAGCCTATCAAGTGAGAACTTGGATAAGGCCGGGCCTTCCTATAATACATTTACTCGACACAAAAAAACTATGTTTAACATTGCAATCTGTGGATTTACCCAAAAGTTCATGCAAGGTCAGATCGACATTTTGCACATGACTTGACCTAACTTAAACTGCAGGAATGAAAATGTCACATTCATAAAAATCGCAGTAGACACTCAAGTAGGTATCCGATCAGTAGAACAACTAGATACAATATACATGTGTTTTTGTTACAGTCTATATATTTCTCAGTCATTTAGTTCTTAGTCGAGGAGGGCTGTACAGAGAAGTATGTGTATTGTCTCCTGGTCAGTCCGTGTAAGTGCAATGAAAGCACAGGAACTCACTACGACACTAAACATATCATCACATGTTGTGCTCCAAAGAACCGAACAAATATACTATAGTTTTGTGCAATGTCTCATCCAGAAACCAACAATCACTCGCCCCCCAAAATCCTAGACGAAACATGCCACCTAGACAATACATTGTATGTGTTATGTGAGACAGTCCATCTAGACAATAAATTGTATGTGTTATGTGAGGCAGTCCATCTAGACAATAAATTGTGTGTTATGTGAGACAGTCCATCTAGACAATAAATTGTATTTGTTATGTGAGACAGTCCATCTAGACAATAAATTGTATGTGTTATGGGAGACAGTCCATCTAGACAATAAATTGTGTGTTATGTGAGACAGTCCATCTAGACAATAAATTGTATGTGTTATGTGAGACAGTCCATCTAGACAATAAATTGTATATGTGTTATGGGAGACAGTCCATCTAGACAATAAATTGTATATGTGTTATGGGAGACAGTCCATCTAGACAATAAATTGTATGTGTTATGGGAGACAGTCCATCTAGACAATAAATTGTATGTGTTATGGGAGACAGTCCATCTAGACAATAAATTGTATGTGTTATGTGAGACAGTCCATCTAGACAATAAATTGTATGTGTTATGGGAGACAGTCCATCTAGACAATAAATTGTATTTGTTATGTGAGACAGTCCATAACAAAGTTTTGCTGGTATCCTGTTCAGTGTTTGAGTGTTTCAGCGCTTCTATAGGCTGTCTTGAATCAGCCCTAAGTGGCTATTGGCTGTCGCTTAGAGGCTGGCCCTGCGATTGGCTGTCCGTCCCTGGGATGACACCATTCGTTCTGCTGGGAGGGCTACAGAATCTATTCCCAGCCTACAGTCCTGCTGGTCCAACCCTAGGGCCCTTCCTCTCACCCTACCTTCTTCTCAGCTTCCTTCCCTCCCTGCCTCTCAGTTTACCTCCCTCCCTGCCTCTCAGTTTACCTCCCTCCCTGCCTCTCAGTTTACCTCCCTCCCTGCCTCTCAGTTTACCTCCCTCCCTGCCTCTCAGTTTACCTACCTCCCTGCTTCTCTTACCTCCCTCCCTGCCTCTCAGCTTACCTCCCTCCCTCCTGCCTCTCAGTTTACCTCCCTGCCTCTCAATTTACCTCCCTCCCTGCTTCTCTTACCTCCCTCCCCCCCTGGCTCTCTGTTTACCCCCCTCCCTCCCTGCCTCTCAGTTTACCCCCCTCCCTCCCTGCCTCTCAGTTTACCCCCCTCCCTCCCTGCCTCTCAGTTTACCCCCCTCCCTCCCTGCCTCTCAGTTTACCTCCCTCCCTCCCTGCCTCTCAGTTTACCTCCCTCCCTGCCTCTCAGTTTACCTCCCTCCCTGCCTCTCAGTTTACCTCCCTCCCTGCCTCTCAGTTTACCTCCCTCCCTGCTTCTCTTACCTCCCTCCCTGCCTCTCAGTTTACCTACCTCCCTGCTTCTCTTACCTCCCTCCCTGCCTCTCAGCTTACCTCCCTCCCTCCTGCCTCTCAGTTTACCTCCCTGCCTCTCAATTTACCTCCCTCCCTGCCTCTCAATTTACCTCCCTCCCTGCCTCTCAGTTTACCTCCCTCCCTCCCTGCCTCTCAGTTTACCTCCCTCCCTGCTTCTCTTACCTCCCTCCCTCCCTGCCTCTCAGTTTACCTCCCTCCCTGCTTCTCTTACCTTCCTCCCTCCCTGCCTCTCTGTTTACCCCTCTCCCTCCCTACCTCTCAGTTTACCTCCCTCCCTCCCTGCCTCTCAATTTACCCCCCTCCCTCCCTGCCTCTCAATTTACCTCCCTCCCTGCCTCTCTGTTTACCCCTCTCCCTCCCTCCCTCTCTGTTTACCCCTCTCCCTCCCTCCCTCTCAGTTTACCTCCCTCCCTCCCTGCCTCTCAATTTACCCCCCTCCCTCCCTGCCTCTCAATTTACCCCCCTCCCTCCCTGCCTCTCAATTTACCCCCCTCCCTCCCTCCCTCCCTCCCTCCCTCTCAGTTTACCCCCTCCCTCCCTCTCAGTTTACCCCCTCCCTCCCTCTCAGTTTACCCCCTCCCTGCCTCTCAGTTTACCTCCCTCCCTGCCTCTCAGTTTACCTCCCTCCTGCCTCTCAGTTTACCCCCCTCCCTCCCTGCCTCTCAATTTACCCCCCTCCCTCCCTGCCTCTCAATTTACCCCCCTCCCTCCCTCCCTCCCTCCCTCTCAGTTTACCCCCTCCCTCCCTCTCAGTTTACCCCCTCCCTCCCTCTCAGTTTACCCCCTCCCTCCCTCTCAGTTTACCCCCTCCCTGCCTCTCAGTTTACCCCCTCCCTGCCTCTCAGTTTACCTCCCTCCTGCCTCTCAGCTTCCCTCCCTCCCTCCCTCCCTCCCTCCCTCCCTCCCTCCCTCCCTCCCTCCCTCCCTCCCTCCCTCCCTCCCTCCCTCCCTCCCTCCCTCCCTCCCTCTCAGTTTACCTCTCTCCCTGCCTCTCAGTTTACCTCTCTCCCTGCCTCAGTTTTACTCCCTCCTGCCTCTCAGTTTACCTCCCTCCTGCCTCTCAGTTTACCACTCTCCCTGCCTCAGTTTTACTCCCTCCTGCCTCTCAGTTTACCCCCCTTCCTCCCTCCTGCCTCTCAGTTTCTCCCCTTCCTCCCTCCTGCCTCTCAGTTTCTCCCCTTCCTCCCTCCTGCCTCTCAGTTTCTCCCCTTCCTCCCTCCTGCCTCTCAGTTTCTCCCCTTCCTCCCTCCTGCCTCTCAGTTTACCCCCCTTCCTCCCTCCTGCCTCTCAGTTTCTCCCCTTCCTCCCTCCTGCCTCTCAGTTTCTCCCCTTCCTCCCTCCTGCCTCTCAGTTTCTCCCCTTCCTCCCTCCTGCCTCTCAGTTTCTCCCCTTCCTCCCTCCTGCCTCTCAGTTTCTCCCCTTCCTCCCTCCTGCCTCTCAGTTTCTCCCCTTCCTCCCTCCTGCCTCTCAGTTTCTCCCCTTCCTCCCTCCTGCCTCTCAGTTTACCCCCTTCCTCCCTCCTGCCTCTCAGCTTCCCTCCCTCCCTCCCTCCCTCCCTCCCTCCCTCCCTCCCTCCCTCCCTCCCTCCCTCCCTCCCTCCCTCTCAGTTTACCCCCCTCCCTCCCTCCCTCTCAGTTTACCTCCCCCCTGCCTCTCAGTTTACCCCCCTGCCTCTCAGCTTAACTCCCTCCCTCCCTCTCAGTTTACCTACCTCCCTGCTTCTCTTACCTCCCTCCCTGCCTCTCAGTTTACCTCCCTCCCTCCTGCCTCTCAGTTTACCTCCCTCCCTCCTGCCTCTCAGTTTACCCCCCTGCCTCTCAGCTTAACTCCCTCCCTCCCTCTCAGTTTACCTACCTCCCTGCCTCTCAGTTTACCCCCTCCCTCCCTCTCAGCTTAACTCCCTCCTGCCTCTCAGTTTACCTCCCTCCCTCCCTGCCTCTCAGCTTACCTCCCTCCCTCCCTGCCTCTCAGCTTACCTCCCTCCCTCCCTCTCAGTTTACCCCCCTCCCTCCCTCCCCCCTTCTCAGTTTACCTCCCTCCCCCCTTCTCAGTTTACCTCCCTCCCTGCCTCTCAGTTTACCTCCCTCCCTCCTGCCTCTCAGTTTACCTACCTCCCTGCCTCTCAGCGTACCTCCCTCCCTGCCTCTCAGCGTACCTCCCTCCCTGCCTCTCAATTTACCTCCCTCCCTGCCTCTCAGTTTACCTCCCTCCCTGCCTCTCAATTTACCTCCCTCCCTGCCTCTCAGTTTACCTCCCTCCCTGCCTCTCAATTTACCCCCCTCCCTCCCTCTCAGCTTACCTCCCTCCCTCCCTCTCAGCTTACCTCCCTCCCTCCCTCTCAGTTTACCCCCCTCCCTGCCTCTCAGTTTACCCCCCTCCCTCCCTCTCAGCTTACCCCCCTCCCTGCCTCTCAGTTTACCCCCCTCCCTGCCTCTCAGTTTACCCCCCTCCCTCCCTCTCAGTTTACCCCCCTCCCTCCCTCTCAGTTTACCCCCCTCCCTGCCTCTCAGTTTACCCCCCTCCCTGCCTCTCAGTTTACCCCCCTCCCTGCCTCTCAGTTTACCCCCCTCCCTGCCTCTCAGTTTACCCCCCTCCCTGCCTCTCAGTTTACCCCCCTCCCTCCCTCTCAGTTTACCTCCCTCCCTCCCTGCCTCCCTCCCTCTCAGTTTACCCCCCTCCCTCCCTGCCTCCCTGCCTCTCAGTTTACCCCCCTCCCTGGCTCTCTGTTTACCCCCCTCCCTCCCTACCTCTCAGTTTACCCCCCTCCCTCCCTACCTCTCAGTTTACCCCCCTCCCTCCCTACCTCTCAGTTTACCCCCCTCCCTCCCTACCTCTCAGTTTACCCCCCTCCCTCCCTACCTCTCAGTTTACCCCCCTCCCTCCCTACCTCTCTGTTTACCTCCCTCCCTCCCTACCTCTCAGTTTACCCCCCTCCCTCCCTACCTCTCAGTTTACCCCCCTCCCTCCCTACCTCTCAGTTTACCCCCCTCCCTCCCTACCTCTCTGTTTACCTCCCTCCCTCACTGCCTCTCAGTTTACTTCCCTCCCTCCCTCCCTGCCTCTCAGTTTACCCCCCTCCCTCCCTACCTCTCAGTTTACCCCCCTCCCTCCCTACCTCTCTGTTTACCTCCCTCCCTCACTGCCTCTCAGTTTACTTCCCTCCCTCCCTCCCTACCTCTCAGTTTACCCCCCTGCCTCTCTCCCTCTCAGTTTACCTCCCTCCCTACCTCTCAGTTTACCTCCCTCCCTCCCTCCTGCCTCTCAGCGTACCTCCCACTCTGTTTCTCTCTCTTGCTGTATTGAAGAGCCAGACTACAGTATAATGAAGGCCTTGCTGTATTAAAGAGCCAGACTACAGTATAGTGAAGAGCCAGACTACAGCATAATGAAGAGCCAGACTACAGTATAATGAAGGCCTTGCTGTATTAGAGCCAGACTACAGTATAATGAAGGCCTTGCTGTATTGAAGAGCCAGACTACAGTATAATGAAGGCCTTGCTGTATTGAAGAGCCAGACTACAGTATAATGAAGAGCCAGACTACAGTATAATGAAGAGCCAGACTACAGTATAATGAAGAGCCAGACTACAGTATAATGAAGGCCTTGCTGTATTAGAGCCAGACTACAGTATAATGAAGGCCTTGCTGTATTGAAGAGCCAGACTACAGTATAATGAAGGCCTTGCTGTATTAGAGCCAGACTACAGTATAATGAAGGCCTTGCTGTATTAGAGCCAGACTACAGTATAATGAAGGCCTTGCTGTATTGAAGAGCCAGACTACAGTATAATGAAGGCCTTGCTGTATTGAAGAGCCAGACTACAGTATAATGAAGGCCTTGCTGTATTGAAGAGCCAGACTACAGTATAATGAAGGCCTTGCTGTATTAAAGAGCCAGACTACAGTATAATGAAGGCCTTGCTGTATTGAAGAGCCAGACTACAGTATAATGAAGGCCTTGCTGTATTAAAGAGCCAGACTACAGTATAATGAAGGCCTCGCTGTAGCGAAGAGCCAGACTACAGTATAATGAAGGCCTCGCTGTAGCGAAGAGCCAGACTTGGCGGAGGCTCAATCTTGCTCGTTGTCTTGACTACTTTCTTATATCATTTTCTCCGACACAAAGTTTAGAGTGTTGATAGGGGACAGAATGCGGTCGGCTCGTCAAATAATTCACCAACACTTCACTCTTACAGAATTTCCACGTGGGCGAGTATATCGGACATTTTTATCAAAGCCTATTGGATGATACCTTGTTTTTAACCAGGACAGAAGAATTTATAACGTCATTTTTCCTACATAACATAGGTACAGTAGATCCCCTTATTGTATGGGGCACTTTTAAATGTGCCTTTAGAGGCCATGCAATTCAGTACTCATCTTTAAAACAAAAACAATTTAGGTGAAACGAGTCTATAATAACAAAGGAAATAAAGGAACTAACCGTACAGATAGATAACAATAAAAACTGTAACTCAAAGGCACAGAATAAGTTAGAGGAAAAACTAAAAGAAATGGAGGAACTTATTCAAGAAAGATCAAGTGTAATATATTATTATAATAAAGCAAACTGGATGGAATATGCGGGGAAAATGCACCAAATTATTAATTTTTTAAATCTTCAACAAAAAATAATTTACAGGAAATTGCTACACACGACAGCATCATCCATGATTCACTAAACGATATTTGAAAGGGGAAGCAAAGTACGTTAATTATGTTTTAATTTCAGTCTCCTTTATTTCCACTAACTAAAGTTCATTGTCAGGATTTCATTCTATTAACAGCGGTTGTACAGAAAGACTCATGTGAAGGCCTAATTACAGAGGAGGAACTTCCAGATGCAATTAAAGCCTTCAAGTCCATGGCATACCAGTTGAGCTATATCAAATTGTTTTCTATGTACTCAAAGGTCTGTTTCTTAACATGTTTTAACCACTCCTATAAAAAATAGAAGACTAACAGATACTCAGCAAGAAGTACTGATTTCATAGTTCGTATATAAAAGCTACTTCATACTTTTCATTAGTACTGAAACAGGACCCAGGTGGTAAATTTAAAGATCCAGTCCACCGAAAAAAAACTGGAGACTCCTTACACTTCAGTGTTGTGATGCCAAAATCCTTGCAAAATGCATAGCGCATAGAATTTAAAAGGTCAAATGAAATCAAAGGTCAAAGGTCAATGTCGTATGTTATTCATCCTAATCACACACGTTTTTTTTTTTTACACGAACGATACGTTGGAGATAAATAAGACAAGTACTAGAAATAATAGAACATCATGAAAAATCTGAGAAAACAGGCCTGCTATTCAAAGATGACTTTGAAAAGGCTTTTGATAAAGTATGATTTGAAGTTTATATATAAATGCCTGGACTATTTTAATTTTGGAGAATCTTAGATACAATGGGTTAAAGTTATGTATAGTAACCCTAGGTGTAAAATAGTAAATAATGGCTTCATCTCAGAAAGTATAGACCACAGGGTATAACATGGCGTTGCAAAATGGAGTGATAGGCTTCCTTCTTCAAGATCCCTTTTACCCTGTACAAATCTCCCACTTTACTACCACCAAAGCACCCCCAGACCATCACATTGCCTCCACCATGCTTGACAGATGGCGTCAAGCAGTCCTCCAGCATCTTTTCATTTTTTCTGTGTCTCACGAATGTTCTTCTTTGTGATCAGAACACATCAAACTTAGATTCGTCTGTCCATAACACTTTTTGCCAATCTTCCTCTGTCCAGTGTCTGTGTTCTTTTGCCCATCTTAATCTTTTCTTTTTATTGGCCAGTCTGAGATATGGCTTTTTCTTTGCAACTCTGCCTAGAAGGCCAGCATCCCGGAGTCACCTCTTTACTGTTGACGTTGAGACTGGTGTTTTGCGGGTACTATTTAATGAAGCTGCCAGTTGAGGACTTGTGAGGCGTCTGTTTCTCAAACTAGACACTCTAATGTACTTGTCCTCTTGCTCAGTTGTGCACCGGGGCCTCCCACTCCTCTTTCTATTCTGGTTAGAGCCAGTTTGTGCTGTTCTGTGAAGGGAGTAGTACACAGCGTTGTACCAGATCTTCAGTTTATTGGCAATTACTCGCATGGAGTAGCCTTCATTTCTCAGAACAAGAATAGACTGACGAGTTTCAGAAGAAAGTACTTTGTTTCTGGCCATTTTGAGCCTGTAATCGAACCCACAAATGCTGATGCTCCAGATACTCAACTAGTCCAAAGAAGGCCAGTTTTATTGCTTCTTTAATCAGAACAACAGTTTTCAGCTGCGCTAACATAATTGCAAAATGGTTTTCTAATGATCAATTAACCTTTTAAAATGATCAACTTCGATTAGCTAACACAACGTGCCATTGGAACACAGGAGTGATGGTTTCTGATAATGGGCCTCTGTACGCCTATGTAGATATTCCATTAAAAATCAGCCGTTTCCAGCCACAATAGTCATTTACAACATTAACAATGTTTACACTGTATTTCTGATAAATTTTATGTTATTTTAATGGACCAAAAATGTGATTTTCTTCCAAAAACAAAGACAGTTGTTTTTCAAATTTCTGCCCTACTAGAGCTGCCCCGATAACAATAATCGCTTTTACTGTGAAGTGAGAACGTCTAGGAGCAACAACGGTTCAGCCGTGAAGTGGTAGGCCACACAAGCTCACAGAACGGGATCGCGGAGTGTGTACAAATTGTCTGTGTTCGGTTGCAACACTCACTACCGAGTTCCAAACTGCCTCTGGAAGCAACGTCAGCACAATAACTGTTTGTTGGGAGCTTCATGAAACGGGTTTCCGCGGCCGAGCAGCCACACACAAGCCTAAGATCACCATGCGCAATGCTAAGCATCGGCTGGAGTGGTGTAAAGCTCGCGACCATTAGACACTGGAGCAGTGGAAAAGCGTTCTCTGGAGTGACGAATCACGCTTCACCATCTGGCAGTCCCGACGGACAAATCTGGGTTTGGCGGATGCCAATGCATAGTGCCAACTGTAAAGTTTGGTGGAGGAGAAATAACGGTCTGCCCTACATATTCTACAGTGATTTCGATGAGAATCACCAGACCACAATCTGTTTTTATGAATACAGGGACATGTCTCTGCATCATGGCCAGTGTAACTGTTGTGTTGACACGGTATTCCAGGATCCTGTAAATGGTACCATCGCTCGTTGGATATAATTCACTACACTGACAAGTATTACAATAACTTGCTGACGCACTGTAGCCTACATCTCTGGGCTGCGGCAGTCCATCCTGCCTGAATGTTCCTCGCTCTATCCAGACTACTGATTGTACTATTGTCAGTCATTGGTCCTCTGTAGTAGTGGTAGAGAATATCGCTTGTAATTACATGATACATGTAAAATTAATGCAGGATTGTAACCGGACCATCGCTCATGGATATAGAGTCGCTTTGGATAAAGCCGTCTGCTATATGGCATATGCTATTATATATTAGCATTGTGTTTAGGCTGTCTCTAATTTTAACTGGGCTGCCTGTGAGTGTTGTGAGGTAGTCCAGAGTATCGAGGATCATCACTTGGAGGTGCTATCGCTATGCATGGTTTGGGTTAGTGTGTGGTGTTAGTAACAGTATAATATGTGTGTGTGTGTGTGTTTCCAGGTTGTCCAGAGTATCGAGGATCATCACTTGGAGGTGATATCTCTGTGCAGGGAGAACGGGTTCCACGGCCTGGTGGCGTACGACTCGGACTACGCGCTGTGTAACCTCCCCTACTACTTCTCTGCCCACGCCCTGAAGCTGAGTCGTAACGGGAAGAGCTTGACCACCTCCCAGTACCTGATGCATGAAGTGGCCAAACAACTGGACCTCAACCCCAACCGCTTCGTTATCTTCGCTTCACTTTTAGGTGTGTTGGTAACAGAGCTAACGTGTTGGTAGGTCGCTAACTAACATCACTTTTAGGTGGGTTGGTAACAGAGCTAACGTGTTGGTAGGTCGCTAACTAACATCACTTTTAGGTGTGTTGGTAACAGAGCTAACGTGTTGGTAGGTCGCTAACTAACATCACTTTTAGGTGTGTTGGTAACAGAGCTAATATGTAGTGAGGTCGCTAACTAACATCACTTTTAGGTGGGTTGGTAACAGAGCTAATATGTAGTGAGGTCGCTAACTAACATCACTTTTAGGTGGGTTGGTAACAGAGCTAATATGTAGTGAGGTCGCTAACTAACATCACTTTTAGGTGGGTTGGTAACAGAGCTAATATGTAGTGAGGTCGCTAACTAACATCACTTTTAGGTGGGTTGGTAACAGAGCTAATATGTAGCGAGGTCGCTAACTAACATCACTTTTAGGTGGGTTGGTAACAGAGCTAAATGTAGCGAGGTCGCTAACTAACATCACTTTTAGGTGGGTTGGTAACAGAGCTAATATGTAGTGAGGTCGCTAACTAACATCACTTTTAGGTGGGTTGGTAACAGAGCTAATATGTAGTGAGGTCGCTAACTAGCATCACTTTTAGGTGGGTTGGTAACAGAGCTAACATGTAGCGAGGTCGCTAACTAACATCACTTTTAGGTGGGTTGGTAACAGAGCTAAATGTAGCGAGGTCGCTAACTAACATCACTTTTAGGTGGGTTGGTAACAGAGCTAATATGTAGTGAGGTCGCTAACTAACATCACTTTTAGGTGGGTTGGTAACAGAGCTAATATGTAGTGAGGTCGCTAACTAGCATCACTTTTAGGTGGGTTGGTAACAGAGCTAACATGTAGCGAGGTCGCTAACTAACACATCTTTTAGGTAGGTTGGTAACAGAGCTAACGTGTAGGTAGGTCGCTAACTAGCATCACTTTTAGGTGGGTTGGTAACAGAGCTAATATGTAGTGAGGTCGCTAACTAACATCACTTTTAGGTGGGTTGGTAACAGAGCTAAATGTAGCGAGGTCGCTAACTAACATCACTTTTAGGTGGGTTGGTAACAGAGCTAATATGTAGTGAGGTCGCTAACTAACATCACTTTTAGGTGGGTTGGTAACAGAGATAAATGTAGTGAGGTCGCTAACTAACATCACTTTTAGGTGGGTTGGTAACAGAGCTAACATGTAGCGAGGTCGCTAACTAACACATCTTTTAGGTAGGTTGGTAACAGAGCTAACGTGTAGGTAGGTCGCTAACTAGCATCACTTTTAGGTGGGTTAGTAACAGAGCTAACGTGTAGGTAGGTCGCTAACTAACATCACTTATGTAGGTTGGTAACATCACTTCTAAGAAGGAAGGTAACTTATGGGTCTGTTTGCCAGACTCAGATCAAGCCTATTGATTGCTAACATAGAGATTTAGTGTCACTGCTAAGTCAGTGCTAATTCTGTTAGCCTCATCATGTCATGTAACTGTCCTGCTTCAGGTAACCACATACTTCCTGATGAAGACTTGGCTGCCTTTCACTGGAGTCTCCTGGGTCCAGAGCATCCGCTAGCATCGCTCAAGGTAAACTAACTTGACGGTCAATGTAGTGCCAGGGAATCTGTTACATGCTGAAACAAACCGGACGCACGTGTTGATTTTGTACCACCACACCAGACACGATCACGACACGCAGGTTGAAAACAAACTCTGAACCAATTATATTAATTAGGGGACAGGTCGAAAAGCATTAAACATTTATGGCAATTTAGCTAGTTAGCTTGCACTTGATAGCTAATTTGTCCTATTTAGCTAGCTTGCTGTTACTAGCTAATTTGTCTTATTTAGCTAGCTTGCTGTCGCTAGCTAATTTGTCCTATTTAGCTAGCTTGCTGTTACTAGCTAATTTGTCCTATTTAGCTAGCTTGCTGTTACTAGCTAATTTGTCCTATTTAGCTAGCTTGCTGTTGCTAGCTAATTTGTCCTATTTAGCTAGCTTGCTGTTGCTAGCTAATTTGTCCTATTTAGCTAGCTTGCTGTTGCTAGCTAATTTGTCCTGGGATATAAACATTGGGTTGTTATTTTACTTGAAATGCACAAGGTCCTCTACTCTTGAAATGCATGGTGTGGTCAGTATGTTAGTCCCAGTAGCAGCTGGGGTATGTGAAAATTATAAATTAAAATATTATAAATGATGTCTGTTGGACGTTATCTGTTCAAACTGTTGTTGACTAGTTAACATGTGACCAAAGTGAGAAAAAAAAATGTAATATTCTCAAATTAAAACATAAAAGCATATACAGTAGTCTAAACAACCCAATTTAATGAAGCATTTCATTAGTGCCTTGAATTTGTCCTCTGTTGTGACATCACCATCGGGCGGCAGGTAGACTAGTGGTTAGAGGGTAGGGGCAGTAGGTAACCTAGTGGTTAGAGGGTAGGGGCGGTAGGTAACCTAGTGGTTAGAGGGTAGGGGCGGCAGGTAACCTAGTGGTTAGAGGGTAGGGGCGGTAGGTAACCTAGTGGTTAGAGTGTAGGGGGGGCAGGTAACCTAGTGGTTAGAGGGTAGGGGCGGTAGGTAACCTAGTGGTTAGAGGGTAGGGGCGGTAGGTAACCTAGTGGTTAGAGGGTAGGGGCGGTAGGTAACCTAGTGGTTAGAGTGTAGAGGGGAGGCAGGTAGACTAGTGGTTAGAGGGTAGGGGCGGTAGGTAACCTAGTGGTTAGAGGGTAGGGGCGGTAGGTAACCTAGTGGTTAGAGGGTAGGGGCGGTAGGTAACCTAGTGGTTAGAGGGTAGGGGCGGTAGGTAACCTAGTGGTTAGAGGGTAGGGGTGGTAGGTAACCTAGTGGTTAGAGGGTAGGGGCGGTAGGTAACCTAGTGGTTAGAGGGTAGGGGCGGTAGGTAACCTAGTGGTTAGAGGGTAGGGGCAGTAGGCAGCCTAGTGGTTAGAGGGTAGGGGCAGTAGGTAACCTAGTGGTTAGAGTGTAGGGGCAGTAGGTAACCTAGTGGTTAGAGTGTAGGGGCAGTAGGTAACCTAGTGGTTAGAGGGTAGGGGCAGTAGGTAACCTAGTGGTTAGAGGGTAGGGGGGGTAGGTAACCTAGTGGTTAGAGGGTAGGGGCAGTAGGTAACCTAGTGGTTAGAGGGTAGGGGCAGTAGGTAACCTAGTGGTTAGAGGGTAGGGGCAGTAGGTAACCTAGTGGTTAGAGGGTAGGGGCGGTAGGTAACCTAGTGGTTAGAGTGTAGGGGCAGTAGGTAACCTAGTGGTTAGAGGGTAGGGGCAGTAGGTAACCTAGTGGTTAGAGGGTAGGGGCGGTAGGTAACCTAGTGGTTAGAGTGTAGGGGCAGTAGGTAACCTAGTGGTTAGAGGGTAGGGGCAGTAGGTAACCTAGTGGTTAGAGGGTAGGGGGGGTAGGTAACCTAGTGGTTAGAGGGTAGGGGCAGTAGGTAGCCTAGTGGTTAGAGGGTAGGGGCAGTAGGTAACCTAGTGGTTAGAGGGTAGGGGCAGTAGGTAACCTAGTGGTTAGAGGGTAGGGGCGGTAGGTAACCTAGTGGTTAGAGGGTAGGGGCAGTAGGTAACCTAGTGGTTAGAGGGTAGGGGGGGGTAGGTAACCTAGTGGTTAGAGGGTAGGGGCAGTAGGTAACCTAGTGGTTAGAGGGTAGGGGCAGTAGGTAACCTAGTGGTTAGAGGGTAGGGGCAGTAGGTAACCTAGTGGTTAGAGGGTAGGGGGGGTAGGTAACCTAGTGGTTAGAGGGTAGGGGGGGGGTAGGTAACCTAGTGGTTAGAGGGTAGGGGCAGTAGGTAACCTAGTGGTTAGAGGGTATGGGCGGTAGGTAACCTAGTGGTTAGAGGGTAGGGGCAGTAGGTAACCTAGTGGTTAGAGGGTAGGGGCAGTAGGTAACCTAGTGGTTAGAGGGTAGGGGGGGTAGGTAACCTAGTGGTTAGAGGGTAGGGGCAGTAGGTAACCTAGTGGTTAGAGGGTAGGGGCAGTAGGTAACCTAGTGGTTAGAGGGTAGGGGCAGTAGGTAACCTAGTGGTTAGAGGGTAGGGGCAGTAGGTAACCTAGTGGTTAGAGGGTAGGGGCAGTAGGTAACCTAGTGGTTAGAGGGTAGGGGCAGTAGGTAACCTAGTGGTTAGAGGGTAGGGGCAGTAGGTAACCTAGTGGTTAGAGGGTAGGGGCAGTAGGTAACCTAGTGGTTAGAGGGTAGGGGGGGTAGGTAACCTAGTGGTTAGAGGGTAGGGGCAGTAGGTAACCTAGTGGTTAGAGGGTAGGGGCAGTAGGTAACCTAGTGGTTAGTGGGTAGGGGCAGTAGGTAGCCTAGTGGTTAGAGGGTAGGGGCAGTAGGTAACCTAGTGGTTAGAGGGTAGGGGCAGTAGGTAACCTAGTGGTAGGGGCAGTAGGTAACCTAGTGGTTAGAGGGTAGGGGGGCAGGTAACCTAGTGGTTAGAGGGTAGGGGCGGTAGGTAACCTAGTGGTTAGAGGGTAGGGGCAGTAGGTAACCTAGTGGTTAGAGGGTAGGGGCAGTAGGTAACCTAGTGGTTAGAGGGTAGGGGCGGTAGGTAACCTAGTGGTTAGAGGGTAGGGGCAGTAGGTAACCTAGTGGTTAGAGGGTAGGGGCAGTAGGTAACCTAGTGGTTAGAGGGTAGGGGCGGTAGGTAACCTAGAGGGTAGGGGCAGTAGGTAACCTAGTGGTTAGAGGGTAGGGGCAGTAGGTAACCTAGTGGTTAGAGTGTAGGGGGGTAGGTAACCTAGTGGTTAGAGTGTAGGGGGGGCGGGTAACCTAGTGGTTAGAGGGTAGGGGCAGTAGGTAACCTAGTGGTTAGAGGGTAGGGGCAGTAGGTAACCTAGTGGTTAGAGGGTAGGGGCAGTAGGTAACCTAGTGGTTAGAGTGTAGGGGCGGCAGCTAGTCTAGTGGTTAGAGGGTAGGGGCGGTAGATAACCTAGTGGTTAGAGTGTAGGGGGGGTAGGTAACCTAGTGGTTAGAGGGTAGGGGCAGTAGGTAACCTAGTGGTTAGAGGGTAGGGGCAGTAGGTAACCTAGTGGTTTAGAGGGTAGTGGCAGTAGGTAACCTAGTGGTTAGAGTGTAGGGGCGGTAGGTAACCTAGTGGTTAGAGGGTAGGGGCGGTAGGTAACCTAGTGGTTAGAGGGTAGGGGCGGTAGGTAACCTAGTGGTTAGAGGGTAGGGGCAGTAGGTAACCTAGTGGTTAGAGGGTAGGGGCAGTAGGTAACCTAGTGGTTAGAGGGTAGGGGCAGTAGGTAACCTAGTGGTTAGAGGGTAGGGGGGCAGGTAACCTAGTGGTTAGAGGGTAGGGGCAGTAGGTAACCTAGTGGTTAGAGGGTAGGGGCGGTAGGTAACCTAGTGGTTAGAGTGTAGGGGGGGTAGGTAACCTAGTGGTTAGAGTGTAGGGGGGGTAGGTAACCTAGTGGTTAGAGGGTAGGGGGGGTAGGTAACCTAGTGGTTAGAGGGTAGGGGGGCAGGTAACCTAGTGGTTAGAGGGTAGGGGCGGTAGGTAACCTAGTGGTTAGAGGGTAGGGGCGGTAGGTAACCTAGTGGTTAGAGTGTAGGGGCAGTAGGTAACCTAGTGGTTAGAGGGTAGGGGCAGTAGGTAACCTAGTGGTTAGAGGGTAGGGGCAGTAGGTAACCTAGTGGTTAGAGGGTAGGGGGGGTAGGTAACCTAGTGGTTAGAGGGTAGGGGCAGTAGGTAACCTAGTGGTTAGAGGGTAGGGGCAGTAGGTAACCTAGTGGTTAGAGGGTAGGGGCAGTAGGTAACCTAGTGGTTAGAGGGTAGGGGCGGTAGGTAACCTAGTGGTTAGAGGGTAGGGGCGGTAGGTAACCTAGTGGTTAGAGGGTAGGGGCGGTAGGTAACCTAGTGGTTAGAGGGTAGGGGCAGTAGGTAACCTAGTGGTTAGAGTGTAGGGGCGGTAGGTAACCTAGTGGTTAGAGGGTAGGGGCCGTAGGTAACCTAGTGGTTAGTGTGTAGGGGGGGTAGGTAACCTAGTGGTTAGAGGGTAGGGGCGGTAGGTAACCTAGTGGTTAGAGGGTAGGGGCGGTAGGTAACCTAGTGGTTAGAGGGTAGGGGCAGTAGGTAACCTAGTGGTTAGAGGGTAGGGGCCGTAGGTAACCTAGTGGTTAGTGTGTAGGGGGGGTAGGTAACCTAGTGGTTAGAGGGTAGGGGCGGTAGGTAACCTAGTGGTTAGAGGGTAGGGGCGGTAGGTAACCTAGTGGTTAGAGGGTAGGGGCAGTAGGTAACCTAGTGGTTAGAGGGTAGGGGCAGTAGGTAGCCTAGTGGTTAGAGGGTAGGGGCGGTAGGTAACCTAGTGGTTAGAGGGTAGGGGCAGTAGGTAACCTAGTGGTTAGAGGGTAGGGGCAGTAGGTAACCTAGTGGTTAGTGGGTAGGGGCAGTAGGTAGCCTAGTGGTTAGAGGGTAGGGGCAGTAGGTAACCTAGTGGTTAGAGGGTAGGGGCAGTAGGTAACCTAGTGGTTAGAGGGTAGGGGCAGTAGGTAACCTAGTGGTTAGAGGGTAGGGGCAGTAGGTAACCTAGTGGTTAGAGGGTAGGGGCAGTAGGTAACCTAGTGGTTAGAGGGTAGGGGGGCAGGTAACCTAGTGGTTAGAGGGTAGGGGCGGTAGGTAACCTAGTGGTTAGAGGGTAGGGGCAGTAGGTAACCTAGTGGTTAGAGGGTAGGGGCAGTAGGTAACCTAGTGGTTAGAGGGTAGGGGCAGTAGGTAGCCTAGTGGTTAGAGGGTAGGGGCAGTAGGTAACCTAGTGGTTAGAGGGTAGGGGCAGTAGGTAACCTAGTGGTTAGAGGGTAGGTGAGGTAGGTAACCTAGTGGTTAGAGGGTAGGGGCGGTAGGTAACCTAGTGGTTAGAGGGTAGGGGCGGCGGGTAGCCTAGTGGTTAGAGGGTAGGTGAGGTAGGTAACCTAGAGGGTAGGGGGGGTAGGTAACCTAGTGGTTAGAGGGTAGGGGCAGTAGGTAACCTAGAGGGTAGGGGCAGTAGGTAACCTAGAGGGTAGGGGGGGTAGGTAACCTAGTGGTTAGAGGGTAGGGGCAGTAGGTAACCTAGTGGTTAGAGGGTAGGGGCAGTAGGTAACCTAGTGGTTAGAGGGTAGGGGTGGTAGGTAACCTAGTGGTTAGAGGGTAGGGGCAGTAGGTAACCTAGTGGTTAGAGGGTAGGGGCGGTAGGTAACCTAGTGGTTAGAGGGTAGGGGGGGTAGGTAACCTAGTGGTTAGAGGGTAGGGGGGCAGGTAACCTAGTGGTTAGAGGGTAGGGGCAGTAGGTAACCTAGTGGTTAGAGGGTAGGGGCGGTAGGTAACCTAGTGGTTAGAGTGTAGGGGCAGTAGGTAACCTAGTGGTTAGAGGGTAGGGGCAGTAGGTAACCTAGTGGTTAGAGGGTAGGGGGGCAGTAGGTAACCTAGTGGTTAGAGGGTAGGGGCGGTAGGTAACCTAGTGGTTAGAGGGTAGGGGCGGTAGGTAACCTAGTGGTTAGAGGGTAGGGGCGGTAGGTAACCTAGTGGTTGGAGGGTAGGGGCAATAGGTAGTCTAGTGGTTAGAGGGTAGGGGCAGTAGGTAACCTAGTGGTTAGCGTGTAGGGGCGGCAGCTAGTCTAGTGGTTAGAGTGTAGGGGCGGCAGCTAGTCTAGTGGTTAGAGGGTAGGGGCAGTAGGTAACCTAGTGGTTAGAGTGTAGGGGCAGTAGGTAACCTAGTGGTTAGAGGGTAGGGGCGGTAGGTAACCTAGTGGTTAGAGGGTAGGGGCGGTAGGTAACCTAGTGGTTAGAGGGTAGGGGCAGTAGGTAACCTAGTGGTTAGAGGGTAGGGGCGGTAGGTAACCTAGTGGTTAGAGTGTAGGGGGGGTAGGTAACCTAGTGGTTAGAGGGTAGGGGCAGTAGGTAACCTAGTGGTTAGAGGGTAGGGGCAGTAGGTAACCTAGTGGTTAGAGGGTAGGGGCAGTAGGTAACCTAGTGGTTAGAGGGTAGGGGCAGTAGGTAACCTAGTGGTTAGAGGGTAGGGGCAGTAGGTAACCTAGTGGTTAGAGGGTAGGGGCAGTAGGTAACCTAGTGGTTAGAGGGTAGGGGCAGTAGGTAACCTAGTGGTTAGAGGGTAGGGGCAGTAGGTAACCTAGTGGTTAGAGGGTAGGGGCAGTAGGTAACCTAGTGGTTAGAGGGTAGGGGCAGTAGGTAACCTAGTGGTTAGAGGGTAGGGGCAGTAGGTAACCTAGTGGTTAGAGGGTAGGGGGGGGGTAGGTAACCTAGTGGTTAGAGGGTAGGGGCAGTAGGTAACCTAGTGGTTAGAGGGTAGGGGCAGTAGGTAGCCTAGTGGTTAGAGTGTAGGGGGGGGTAGGTAACCTAGTGGTTAGAGGGTAGGGGCGGTAGGTAACCTAGTGGTTAGAGGGTAGGGGCAGTAGGTAACCTAGTGGTTAGAGGGTAGGGGCAGTAGGTAACCTAGTGGTTAGAGGGTAGGTGAGGTAGGTAACCTAGTGGTTAGAGGGTAGGGGCGGTAGGTAACCTAGTGGTTAGAGGGTAGGGGCGGCGGGTAGCCTAGTGGTTAGAGGGTAGGTGAGGTAGGTAACCTAGAGGGTAGGGGGGGTAGGTAACCTAGTGGTTAGAGGGTAGGGGCAGTAGGTAACCTAGAGGGTAGGGGCAGTAGGTAACCTAGAGGGTAGGGGGGGTAGGTAACCTAGTGGTTAGAGGGTAGGGGCAGTAGGTAACCTAGTGGTTAGAGGGTAGGGGCAGTAGGTAACCTAGTGGTTAGAGGGTAGGGGTGGTAGGTAACCTAGTGGTTAGAGGGTAGGGGCAGTAGGTAACCTAGTGGTTAGAGTGTAGGGGGGGTAGGTAACCTAGTGGTTAGAGGGTAGGGGCAGTAGGTAACCTAGTGGTTAGAGGGTAGGGGGGCAGGTAACCTAGTGGTTAGAGGGTAGGGGCAGTAGGTAACCTAGTGGTTAGAGGGTAGGGGCGGTAGGTAACCTAGTGGTTAGAGTGTAGGGGCAGTAGGTAACCTAGTGGTTAGAGGGTAGGGGCAGTAGGTAACCTAGTGGTTAGAGGGTAGGGGGGCAGTAGGTAACCTAGTGGTTAGAGGGTAGGGGCGGTAGGTAACCTAGTGGTTAGAGGGTAGGGGCGGTAGGTAACCTAGTGGTTAGAGGGTAGGGGCGGTAGGTAACCTAGTGGTTGGAGGGTAGGGGCAATAGGTAGTCTAGTGGTTAGAGGGTAGGGGCAGTAGGTAACCTAGTGGTTAGAGGGTAGGGGCAGTAGGTAACCTAGTGGTTAGATGGTAGGGGCAGTAGGTAACCTAGAGGGTAGGGGCAGTAGGTAACCTAGTGGTTAGAGGGTAGGGGCAGTAGGTAACCTAGTGGTTAGAGGGTAGGGGCAGTAGGTAACCTAGTGGTTAGAGGGTAGGGGCGGTAGGTAACCTAGTGGTTAGAGAGTAGGGGCAGTAGGTAACCTAGTGGTTAGAGGGTAGGGGCGGTAGGTAACCTAGTGGTTAGAGGGTAGGGGCGGTAGGTAACCTAGTGGTTAGAGGGTAGGGGCAGTAGGTAACCTAGTGGTTAGAGGGTAGGGGCGGTAGGTAACCTAGTGGTTAGAGGGTAGGGGCAGTAGGTAACCTAGTGGTTAGAGGGTAGGGGCGGTAGGTAAGCTAGTGGTTAGAGGGTAGGGGGGCAGGTAACCTAGTGGTTAGAGGGTAGGGGCAGTAGGTAACCTAGTGGTTAGAGGGTAGGGGCAGTAGGTAACCTAGTGGTTAGAGGGTAGGGGCAGTAGGTAACCTAGTGGTTAGAGGGTAGGGGCAGTAGGTAACCTAGTGGTTAGAGGGTAGGGGGGGGGTAGGTAACCTAGTGGTTAGAGGGTAGGGGCAGTAGGTAACCTAGTGGTTAGAGGGTAGGGGCAGTAGGTAGCCTAGTGGTTAGAGGGTAGGGGTGGTAGGTAACCTAGTGGTTAGAGGGTAGGGGCGGTAGGTAACCTAGTGGTTAGAGGGTATGGGCGGTAGGTAACCTAGTGGTTAGAGGGTAGGGGCAGTAGGTAACCTAGTGGTTAGAGGGTAGGGGGGGTAGGTAACCTAGTGGTTAGAGGGTAGGGGCGGTAGGTAACCTAGTGGTTAGAGGGTAGGGGCGGTAGGTAACCTAGTGGTTAGAGGGTAGGGGAGGTAGGTAACCTAGTGGTTAGAGGGTAGGGGCGGTAGGTAACCTAGTGGTTAGAGGGTAGGGGCGGTAGGTAACCTAGTGGCTAGAGGGTAGGGGCGGTAGGTAACCTAGTGGTTAGAGGGTAGGGGCAGTAGGTAACCTAGAGGGTAGGGGGGGTAGGTAACCTAGTGGTTAGAGGGTAGGGGGGCAGGTAACCTAGTGGTTAGAGGGTAGGGGCAGTAGGTAACCTAGTGGTTAGAGGGTAGGGGCAGTAGGTAACCTAGTGGTTAGAGGGTAGGGGCAGTAGGTAACCTAGTGGTTAGAGGGTAGGGGGGGTAGGTAACCTAGTGGTTAGAGGGTAGGGGCGGTAGGTAACCTAGTGGTTAGAGGGTAGGGGCGGTAGGTAACCTAGTGGTTAGAGTGTAGGGGGGGCAGGTAACCTAGTGGTTAGAGGGTAGGGGCAGTAGGTAACCTAGTGGTTAGAGGGTAGGGGTGGTAGGTAACCTAGTGGTTAGAGGGTAGGGGCAGTAGGTAACCTAGTGGTTAGAGGGTAGGGGCAGTAGGTAACCTAGTGGTTAGAGGGTAGGGGCGGTAGGTAACCTAGTGGTTAGAGGGTAGGGGGGGTATGTAACCTAGTGGTTAGAGGGTAGGGGTAGTAGGTAACCTAGTGGTTAGAGGGTAGGGGCGGTAGGTAACCTAGTGGTTAGAGGGTAGGGGCAGTAGGTAACCTAGTGGTTAGAGGGTAGGGGCGGTAGGTAACCTAGTGGTTAGAGGGTAGGGGCGGTAGGTAACCTAGTGGTTAGAGTGTAGGGGGGGTAGGTAACCTAGTGGTTAGAGTGTAGGGGCAGTAGGTAACCTAGTGGTTAGAGGGTAGAGGGGTAGGTAACCTAGTGGTTAGAGTGTAGGGGGGGTAGGTAACCTAGTGGTTAGAGTGTAGGGGGGGTAGTTAACCTAGTGGTTAGAGTGTAGGGGGGGTAGGTAACCTAGTGGTTAGAGGGTAGGGGCGGTAGGTAACCTAGTGGTTAGAGGGTAGGGGGGGGGGGGGGGTAACCTAGTGGTTAGAGTGTAGGGGGGTAGGTAACCTAGTGGTTAGAGTTTAGGGGGGGTAGGTAACCTAGTGGTTAGAGTGTAGGGGGGTAGGTAACCTAGTGGTTAGAGGGTAGGGGCAGTAGGTAACCTAGTGGTTAGAGGGTAGGGGGGGTAGGTAACCTAGTGGTTAGAGGGTAGGGGCAGTAGGTAACCTAGTGGTTAGAGGGTAGGGGCGGTAGGTAACCTAGTGGTTAGAGGGTAGGGGCAGTAGGTAACCTAGTGGTTAGAGGGTAGGGGCAGTAGGTAGCCTAGTGGTTAGAGGGTAGGGGCAGTAGGTAACCTAGTGGTTAGAGGGTAGGGGCAGTAGGTAACCTAGTGGTTAGAGGGTAGGGGGGGGGTAGGTAACCTAGTGGTTAGAGGGTAGGGGGGGTAGGTAACCTAGTGGTTAGAGGGTAGGGGCAGTAGGTAACCTAGTGGTCTGTTGTTCTGCCCCTGAACAAGGCAGTTTAACCCACTGTTCCCTGGTAGGCCGTCATTGTAAATAAGAATTAGTTATTAACTGACTTTTATTTTTTTATAGATTTTTTTTATTTCACCTTTATTTAACCAGGTCGGCCAGTTGAGAACAAGTTCTCATTTACAATTGCGACCTGGCCAAGATAAAGCAAAGCAGTGTGACACAAACAACAACACAGAGTTACACATGGAATAAACAGTAAACAAGCCAATAACACAATAAACAAGTCAATGACACAGTAGAAAAAAGAGAGTCTATATACAGTGTGTGCAAAACGCATGAGAAGGTAAGGCAATAAATAGGCCATAGGAGCGAATAATTACAATTTAGCAGATTAATACTGTAGTGATAAATGAGCAGATGGTGATGTGCAAGTAGAAATACTGGTGTGCAAAAGAGCAGAAAAGTAAATAAAAACAGTATGGGGATGAGGTAGGTAAATTGGGTGGGCTATTTACAGATGGACTGTGTACAGCTGCAGTGATCGGTTAGATGCTCAGATAGTTGATGTTTAAAGTTGGTGAAGGAAATAGAAGTCTCCAGCTTCAGCGATTTTTGCAGTTCGTTCCAGTCATTGGCAGCAGAGAACTGGAAGGAAAGGCGGCCAAAGGAGGTGTTGGCTTTGGGGATGACCAGTGAGATATACCTGCTGGAGCGCGTGCTACTGGTGGGTGTTGTTATGGTGACCAGTGAGCTGAGATAAGGCGGGGCTTTACCTAGCATAGACTTGTAGATGACCTGGAGCCAGTGGGTTTGGCGACGAATATGAAGCGAGGGCCAACCAACGAGAGCGTACAGGTCGCAGTGATGGGTAGTATATGGGGCTTTGGTGACAAAATAGATTGCACTGTGATAGACTGCATCCAATTTGTTGAGTAGAGTGTTGGAGGCTATTTTGTAAATGACATCGCCGAAGTCAAGGATCAGTAGGATAGTCAGTTTTACGAGGGTATGTTTGGCTGCGTGAGTGAAGGAGGCTTTGTTGCAAAATAGGAAGCCGATTCTAGATTTAATTTTGGATTGGAGATGCTTAATGTGAGTCTGGAAGGAGAGTTTACAGTCTAACCAGACACCTAGGTATTTATAGTTGTCCACATATTCTAGGTCAGAACCGTCCAGAGTAGTGATGCTGGTCGGTCGGGTGGGTGCGAGCAGCGAACGACTTGTCTAAATGTTAAGTAAAAAAAATTAAATTTTAGCATTTATAATTAATGTTAATATAATGGTTTAATGATTTCCAAATAGACAACAGCGTGATATTTCCTCTGTTTAGTTCCTTCTGTCTTTAAATCAGTAATTCTGGCATTTCAAATGAAAAACACAATTTCCTTTTTATAATGATGATAACCAAGTGTCTCACTATTACATTCTGGATATCACTCAGTCATTTCACTAAACGAGATAACCGCTTTTTATACTTAACAATTGTTTTTTATATTTTTGTCCCAAGAAAACCTTTTTTCTCTTTCATTTATTGGCGTGACCCCATAGGACATTATGTCACACAGATGGACACAACAGGCAGTCACATTTGACTGTTAAAACAGAATTAATGACACTTTCAGAAGTTTCTGACCACTGTAAAAAGTACTTTTAAACATCAGTAATCATAATTTTCCGTTACCCGGCGGCAGGTAGCCTAGTAGTTAGTGTTGGGCCAGTAACCGAAAGGTTGCCAGATCAAATCCCCGAGCTGACAAGGTAAAAATCTGTCGTTCTGCCCCTGAACAAGGCAGTTAACCCACTGTTCCCTGGAAGGCCGTCATTGTAAAATAAGAATTTGTTCTTAACGGACTTGCCTAATAAAGGTTAAATAAAAAAAAAACTATGGTCACCACAGAAACTACCATTGAAAGTTGATAGGGAAGACATGAGAGACGCCACGAGGGTCAGTAAAAGCGTCACCTGGTTTGAGTCAGAAAGATGCTCCTGTCCCTGAAGATCAGCACTCTAGAATTGCCACAGTTATCCAAGTAACCGATCGATCGGGTCGATCAAAGAAACCATAACTGATTTAATGAGCTATTCAGTTTCATTGTACCAAGACAAGAATATCCTACTTGCAGGATCAACTGGAACATTGAGGGTCTACCTTGGCGCACAACGAGGCACAGGGGCACAGTCCTCCAGTGATGGAGGAGAACCAAGTGTGTTCACCCAGTGGGAAAGACTCGACCTACCCACAGTCACAGCCGCTCGAGAGGTGTTCTATTGGTGGGTTTTCTTCAGCACAACAGAGCCAATAGGGTTTGAGAAACGCAATGTGTCTCTGATGTCACAGCGCGTAACGGGACGGCCCTTGGCGTGCCTCGCCCTGCGCCGGAACGCTGTCGGAGATCCACTGAAAACAGACGGGTCGACCGGGTCTTGCTCGGATTGAGGCCAGCCGGCCCAATTGGATAGCACGGGGGAACAGTCTCCAAAAAGAGGCACTGCTGATGTCTGTCCTCTCAGGGTGGGTCACGTACCAATTGGTTGGTCAGGAAGAGTGGAACTGGTAGGACAGCGAGCGGGATCTAGGGGATGGTCCAATACAGGGAGCGAGAACCAAGAAGGAGAGCGCCACTGCCTGTAACATCACTAGGAGCAGATAATAGATAAACCTAGAGGTAGCCGGAGGAATGGTCACCAGTTGAAAGTGAGAAACCAGGTGTGGATAAATGAATACCTAAATGTTTCAGGAAGCTAGGCTTATGTGGCACGTCACTACTTCACAGGAGAGGCACTGAACGTCTTTATTTATTACATAAAAAAAAATAAAAAAAATGCCTTCTGAAACATGTGAACTTTCATGTCTTAATAACAAACTCGTAGTCCTTCTGTAAATACGAATACAATTGTTAAATTACTAGCCTAGTTGGTTTAGCCACGGACAAAGACAGGAACCAACCCATTAGCCATGATTGGCTGAGATAATTTATGGGCTGGACATGTCGGGAGATGAGTTCTGATTGGTCTGCCATGTAGCATGCTTCTGTCTATAACGTGGGCTGCTCAGCATGTGTTGATAATCCTTTCTAGCACAGTGTTTTAGAAATATATAACGTTAGCCATCGAGAACTACAAAAGTTTTGCTAGTTTTCTCAACTTTGATGCACTGAATTTAGCAGGCGCTATCGACAGATCAGTTGGAGAAAGTTGTGATGGGTTACTTTGTGTACAGAACACAGTCAGTGTGAACCAGAGTGACTTTGACACAACGCTGGCCAAACAAGATTACATTTTTTATTTAACTCGGCACGTCAGTTAAGAACAAAATCTTATTTACAATGACAGCCTACCAAAAGGCCTCCTGCGGGGACGGGGGCCTGGGATTTAAAAATAAATAAATATAGAACAAAACACACATCACTACATAAAGACCTAAGACAACAACATAGCAAGGCAGCAACACATGACAACACAGCATGGTAGCAACACCACATGGTAGCAACACAACACTTTAAGGCAACAGGGATCCTCAAATCAATTAAGAGTTGTCAGAGTAGGGTTTAAAAGAGCTAAAGAGCTCAGCTAAAATCAGACACATTTACACACATTGGCTTAAACAGTAAAATAATAGATTCGATTCTGGGGTATACTGGGCTTGGTGTGGATTGCTTTTACACAGCATGGTAGCAACATGACATGCATACAAAACAGAATATAAAAGGTTCCAGTCTGCTATGTAGTGTTCATCCATGTTTACGGGGTAAGAGTCTAGCTACATTTTCAGATATTATACGTTTCTAATTTAGCCAGAAAGCCATTTTCATTGCAAGTTTGTTAGCCAGTGAACGTTAGCTTGCTGGCTCACTCACTAATGTATGAGTTGGGATTAGGGTTTATTGTTTAGCTAGCTAGCTACATGTCGAAACAAAAGACTCCATTTTGCCGCATTATTACATGACACATCAAGTTAGCCAGGTGTGTCTGGGGGGTGATTACAGCCATCTATAGTATTTCATGAACACGTCTAGACAATAGAGACCCATCCACTTAGCTAGATGTGTCTGGGGGGTGATTACAGCCATCTATAGTATTTCATGAACACGTCTAGACAATAGAGACCCATCCACTTAGCTAGATGTGTCTGGGGGGTGGAAATTACATTTCTTTCACATGACCCATCAATTTAGACCAGTGTGTCTGAAGAATCATCTAATAATGATTAAATATTTGTATCAGTACACTTTCTATTTTTGATATTTGATAAAATGCAAATATACAAGTAACCGTTTCACTGTACCGTTTACACCTTCTATATCTTGTGCCTGTGACAAATAAACGTAGAATTCATTTGATATGTGTTTACCAGAAAGGGTAATGTGAACAACATGACCTGCACTAAAGTCAGATTAGGATAAAGGCCAAGGACTAGATCAAGTTTATTTTTACCTGGAGTCTTTCCTTATTGTAGGCTACTACGTTCACCATTTTTAGTCTTAATCTTTGGTTGTTTATTACACTTCTCCCTCTGTTTAGCACATGGCCTCACATGTGAATCCTTAAAGAGATGGGTGGGGCTAAGGATTAAGAGGGTGTGAACGATGCTGAATGGGTGTAGACAAAGAAGAGCTCTCCAGTAGGTGTACCAAAACATTCAAAGGCCCTTTTCTCAAAAGTGACATTACAAGTTTATCAACTTTCAAAGCAGAATTACTTTCCCATTGTTCCTCAACTGTCGTATATTATATACCATTTTCCAGTCTCTACTTTAATCAAATGTAAAAAACACCATTTCAAATTTCGCAACATAAGACCGAATCGAGGTGGTCGGTCACACAAATAGCAATAAATACACTGAGGGGTTGAGGCATTGGGTCTCAGTATAGGGAGCCGTTTAGAGATGAAGAGCTTTGCTCAACAACAATAAGAGAAGGCCTCTAGGATACTAATGTCAGAAACCCTTCCTGTCAGATTTGAACCTGTTGCTGGTCAGCCTCCAGGCTACCTGGTCTGCCAACCAGGCTACCTGGTCTGCCAACCAGGCTACCTGGTCTGCCAACCAGGCTACCTGGTCTGCCAACCAGGCTACCTGGTCTGCCTCCAGGCTACCTGGTCTGCCTCCAGGCTACCTGGTCTGCCTCCAGGCTACCTGGTCTGCCAACCAGGCTACCTGGTCTGCCTCCAGACTACCTGGTCTGCCTCCAGGCTACCTGGTCTGCCTCCAGGCTACCTGGTCTGCCTCCAGGCTACCTGGTCTGCCTCCAGGCTACCTGGTCTGCCTCCAGGCTACCTGGTCTGCCAACCAGGCTACCTGGTCTGCCTCCAGACTACCTGGTCTGCCTCCAGGCTACCTGGTCTGCCTCCAGACTACCTGGTCTGCCTCCAGGCTACCTGGTCTGCCTCCAGGCTACCTGGTCTGCCTCCAGGCTACCTGGTCTGCCTCCAGGCTACCTGGTCTGCCTCCAGGCTACCTGGTCTGCCAACCAGGCTACCTGGTCTGCCAACCAGGCTACCTGGTCTGCCAACCAGGCTACCTGGTCTGCCAACCAGGCTACCTGGTCTGCCTCCAGGCTACCTGGTCTGCCTCCAGGCTACCTGGTCTGCCTCCAGGCTACCTGGTCTGCCTCCAGGCTACCTGGTCTGACTCCAGGCTACCTGGTCTGACTCCAGGCTACCTGGTCTGCCTCCAGGCTACCTGGTCTGCCAACCAGGCTACCTGGTCTGACTCCAGGCAATGAAAAAAAAATAACATTTCTACCTGGTCTGCCTCCAGGCTACCTGGTCTGCCTCCAGGCTACCTGGTCTGCCTCCAGGCTACCTGGTCTGCCTCCAGGCTACCTGGTCTGCCTCCAGGCTACCTGGTCTGCCTCCAGGCTACCTGGTCTGCCTCCAGGCTACCTGGTCTGACTCCAGGCTACCTGGTCTGACTCCAGGCTACCTGGTCTGACTCCAGGCAATGAAAAAAAAATAACATTTCTACCTGGTCTGCCTCCAGGCTACCTGGTCTGCCTCCAGGCTACCTGGTCTGCCTCCAGGCTACCTGGTCTGACTCCAGGCTACCTGGTCTGCCTCCAGGCTACCTGGTCTGCCTCCAGGCTACCTGGTCTGCCTCCAGGCTACCTGGTCTGCCTCCAGGCTACCTGGTCTGCCTCCAGGCTACCTGGTCTGCCTCCAGGCTACCTGGTCTGCCTCCAGGCTACCTGGTCTGACTCCAGGCTACCTGGTCTGCCAACCAGGCTACCTGGTCTGCCAACCAGGCTACCTGGTCTGCCAACCAGGCTACCTGGTCTGCCTCCAGGCTACCTGGTCTGCCTCCAGGCTACCTGGTCTGCCAACCAGGCTACCTGGTCTGCCTCCAGACTACCTGGTCTGCCTCCAGGCTACCTGGTCTGCCTCCAGGCTACCTGGTCTGCCTCCAGGCTACCTGGTCTGCCTCCAGGCTACCTGGTCTGCCTCCAGGCTACCTGGTCTGCCAACCAGGCTACCTGGTCTGCCTCCAGACTACCTGGTCTGCCTCCAGGCTACCTGGTCTGCCTCCAGGCTACCTGGTCTGCCTCCAGGCTACCTGGTCTGCCTCCAGGCTACCTGGTCTGCCTCCAGGCTACCTGGTCTGCCTCCAGGCTACCTGGTCTGCCTCCAGGCTACCTGGTCTGCCAACCAGGCTACCTGGTCTGCCAACCAGGCTACCTGGTCTGCCAACCAGGCTACCTGGTCTGCCTCCAGGCTACCTGGTCTGCCTCCAGGCTACCTGGTCTGCCTCCAGGCTACCTGGTCTGCCTCCAGGCTACCTGGTCTGATTCCAGGCTACCTGGTCTGCCTCCAGGCTACCTGGTCTGACTCCAGGCTACCTGGTCTGCCTCCAGGCTACCTGGTCTGCCAACCAGGCTACCTGGTCTGACTCCAGGCAATGAAAAAAAAATAACATTTCTACCTGGTCTGCCTCCAGGCTACCTGGTCTGCCTCCAGGCTACCTGGTCTGCCTCCAGGCTACCTGGTCTGCCTCCAGGCTACCTGGTCTGCCTCCAGGCTACCTGGTCTGCCTCCAGGCTACCTGGTCTGCCTCCAGGCTACCTGGTCTGCCTCCAGGCTACCTGGTCTGACTCCAGGCTACCTGGTCTGACTCCAGGCAATGAAAAAAAAATAACATTTCTACCTGGTCTGCCTCCAGGCTACCTGGTCTGCCTCCAGGCTACCTGGTCTGCCTCCAGGCTACCTGGTCTGCCTCCAGGCTACCTGGTCTGACTCCAGGCTACCTGGTCTGCCTCCAGGCTACCTGGTCTGCCTCCAGGCTACCTGGTCTGCCTCCAGGCTACCTGGTCTGCCTCCAGGCTACCTGGTCTGCCTCCAGGCTACCTGGTCTGCCTCCAGGCTACCTGGTCTGCCTCCAGGCTACCTGGTCTGCCTCCAGGCAATGAAAAAAAAATAACATTTCAAATTTCACCACAACATCTTATTGTTAATAGTGAGCATTCCATTTCACCACAACATCTTATTGTTAATAGTAAGCATTCCATTTCACCACAACATCTTATTGTTAATAGTGAGCATTCCATTTCACCACAACATCTTATTGTTAATAGTGAGCATTCCATTTCACCACAACATGTTTTCATTGCTTTTTATACTTCAATTGTCAAATTATTTTCATGTAAAGATTCAAAAGGCGTCACACCAAAAGGCTAATAAACTGACCCGTTTTATGGAGGAGTAGATCAATATTTCTGACAAAGCTTATTATTTTCAGACCGCGTGATCCAGCTATGTCTTCTGTACTTCCTCATTCCAAGAGATAGTGCTCCGGCCGTGTGACGCGGTGATCAAGGCTGTGTTTGACCTCTGACCTCTAGGTGCGCGCCCACCAGATAGTGCTCCCGCCGTGTGACGTGGTCATCAAGGCTGTCTCTAACCTCTGACCTCTAGGTGCGCGCCCACCAGCTAGTGCTCCCGCCGTGTGACGTGGTGATCAAGGCTGTGTTTGACCTCTGACCTCTAGGTGCGCGCCCACCAGCTAGTGCTCCCGCCGTGTGACGTGGTCATCAAGGCAGTGGCTGACTATGTTCGAAACATGACGGACTTCAGCGACCTGGAGGCCATCGCTAACGACATCTTCAGACACTCACAGGTACTCACAGACATCTTCAGACACTCACAGGTACTCACAGACATCTTCAGACACTCACAGGTACTCACAGACATCTTCAGACACTCACAGGTACTCACAGACATCTTCAGACACTCACAGGTACTCACAGACATCTTCAGACACTCACAGGTACTCGCATACATCTTCAGACACTCACAGGTACTCGCAGACATCTTCAGACACTCACAGGTACTCGCAGACATCTTCAGACACTCACAGGTACTCGCAGACATCTTCAGACACTCACAGGTACTCGCAGACATCTTCTGACACTCACAGGTACTCGCAGACATCTTCTGACACTCACAGGTACTCGCAGACATCTTCTGACACTCACAGGTACTCGCAGACATCTTCAGACACTCACAGGTACTCGCAGACATCTTCAGACACTCACAGGTACTCGCAGACATCTTCTGACACTCACAGGTACTCACAGGTACTCACAGATATTTTCAGATACTCACAGGTACTCACAGACATCTTCTGACACTCACAGGTACTCGCAGACATCTTCTGACACTCACAGGTACTCGCAGACATCTTCAGACACTCACAGGTACTCGCAGACATTTTCAGACACTCACAGGTACTCGCAGACATCTTCAGACACTCACAGGTACTCGCAGACATCTTCTGACACTCACAGGTACTCGCAGACATCTTCTGACACTCACAAGTACTCGCAGACATCTTCTGACACTCACAGGTACTCGCAGATATCTTCAGATACTCACAGGTACTCACAGACATCTTCTGACACTCACAGGTACTCGCAGACATCTTCTGACACTCACAGGTACTCGCAGACATCTTCTGACATTCACAGGTACTCACAGGTACTCACAGATATCTTCTGACACTCACAGGTACTCACAGACATCTTCAGACACTCACAGGTACTCGCAGACATCTTCTGACACTCACAGGTACTCGCAGACATCTTCAGACACTCACAGGTACAGAACACCTGACAGGGCTATATTGAGGTACATTCATCACCTAGCCGGGTCTTCAAACATTCACAGGTACATTACTGGAGGGGTGAGATATCAGGACTATTAAATAACCTTTTGTGTTGATGTATTGCTTTTGACTGAGTAACATGACTGTTTCCTATTCCAGTCCAGTTTAACATGGCTGTTTCTTATTCCAGTCCAGTTTAACATGGCTGTTTCTTATTCCAGTCCAGTTTAACATGGCTGTTTCTTATTCCAGTCCAGTTTAACATGGCTGTTTCTTATTCTAGTTTAACATGGCTGTTTCTTATTCTAGTTTAACATGGCTGTTTCTTATTCCAGTCCAGTTTAACATGGCTGTTTCTTATTCCAGTCCAGTTTAACATGGCTGTTTCCTATTCCAGTCCAGTTTAACATGGCTGTTTCTTATTCCAGTCCAGTTTAACATGGCTGTTTCCTATTCCAGTCCAGTTTAACATGGCTGTTTCTTATTCCAGTCCAGTTTAACATGGCTGTTTCTTATTCCAGTTTAACATGGCTGTTTCTTATTCCAGTCCAGTTTAACATGGCTGTTTCTTATTCCAGTCCAGTTTAACATGGCTGTTTCCCTATTCCAGTCCAGTTTAACATGGCTGTTTCTTATTCCAGTCCAGTTTAACATGGCTGTTTCCTATTCCAGTCCAGGTTAACATGGCTGTTTCCTATTCCAGTCCAATTTAACATGGCTGTTTCCTATTCCAGTCCAGTTTAACATGGCTGTTTCCTATTCCAGTCCAGTTTAACATGGCTGTTTCTTATTCCAGTCCAGTTTAACATGGCTGTTTCTTATTCCAGTCCAGTTTAACATGGCTGTTTCTTATTCCAGTCCAGTTTAACATGGCTGTTTCTTATTCCAGTCCAGTTTAACATGGCTGTTTCTTATTCCAGTCCAGTTTAACATGGCTGTTTCTTATTCCAGTCTAGTTTAACATGGCTGTTTCCTATTCCAGTCCAGTTTAACATGGCTGTTTCCTATTCCAGTCCAGTTTAACATGGCTGTTTCCTATTCCAGTCCAGTTTAACATGGCTGTTTCTTATTCCAGTCTAGTTTAACATGGCTGTTTATTATTCCAGTCCAGTTTAACATGGCTGTTTCTTATTCCAGTCCAGTTTAACATGGCTGTTTCCTATTCCAGTCCAGTTTAACATGGCTGTTTCTTATTCCAGTCCAGTTTAACATGGCTGTTTCTTATTCCAGTTTAACATGGCTGTTTCTTATTCCAGTCCAGTTTAACATGGCTGTTTCTTATTCCAGTCCAGTTTAACATGGCTGTTTCCCTATTCCAGTCCAGTTTAACATGGCTGTTTCTTATTCCAGTCCAGTTTAACATGGCTGTTTCCTATTCCAGTCCAGGTTAACATGGCTGTTTCCTATTCCAGTCCAATTTAACATGGCTGTTTCCTATTCCAGTCCAGTTTAACATGGCTGTTTCCTATTCCAGTCCAGTTTAACATGGCTGTTTCTTATTCCAGTCCAGTTTAACATGGCTGTTTCTTATTCCAGTCCAGTTTAACATGGCTGTTTCTTATTCCAGTCCAGTTTAACATGGCTGTTTCTTATTCCAGTCCAGTTTAACATGGCTGTTTCTTATTCCAGTCCAGTTTAACATGGCTGTTTCTTATTCCAGTCCAGTTTAACATGGCTGTTTCTTATTCCAGTCTAGTTTAACATGGCTGTTTCCTATTCCAGTCCAGTTTAACATGGCTGTTTCCTATTCCAGTCCAGTTTAACATGGCTGTTTCCTATTCCAGTCCAGTTTAACATGGCTGTTTCTTATTCCAGTCTAGTTTAACATGGCTGTTTATTATTCCAGTCCAGTTTAACATGGCTGTTTCTTATTCCAGTTTAACATGGCTGTTTCTTATTCCAGTTTAACATGGCTGTTTCCTATTCCAGTCCAGTTTAACATGGCTGTTTCTTATTCCAGTTTAACATGGCTGTTTCTTATTCCAGTTAAACATGGCTGTTTCCTATTCCAGTCCAGTTTAACATGGCTGTTTCTTATTCCAGTCCAGTTTAACATGGCTGTTTCTTATTCCAGTTTAACATGGCTGTTTCTTATTCCAGTCCAGTTTAACATGGCTGTTTCTTATTCCAGTCCAGTTTAACATGGCTGTTTCCCTATTCCAGTCCAGTTTAACATGGCTGTTTCTTATTCCAGTCCAGTTTAACATGGCTGTTTCCTATTCCAGTCCAGGTTAACATGGCTGTTTCCTATTCCAGTCCAATTTAACATGGCTGTTTCCTATTCCAGTCCAGTTTAACATGGCTGTTTCCTATTCCAGTCCAGTTTAACATGGCTGTTTCTTATTCCAGTCCAGTTTAACATGGCTGTTTCTTATTCCAGTCCAGTTTAACATGGCTGTTTCTTATTCCAGTCCAGTTTAACATGGCTGTTTCTTATTCCAGTCCAGTTTAACATGGCTGTTTCTTATTCCAGTCCAGTTTAACATGGCTGTTTCTTATTCCAGTCCAGTTTAACATGGCTGTTTCTTATTCCAGTCTAGTTTAACATGGCTGTTTCCTATTCCAGTCCAGTTTAACATGGCTGTTTCCTATTCCAGTCCAGTTTAACATGGCTGTTTCCTATTCCAGTCCAGTTTAACATGGCTGTTTCTTATTCCAGTCTAGTTTAACATGGCTGTTTATTATTCCAGTCCAGTTTAACATGGCTGTTTCTTATTCCAGTTTAACATGGCTGTTTCTTATTCCAGTTTAACATGGCTGTTTCCTATTCCAGTCCAGTTTAACATGGCTGTTTCTTATTCCAGTTTAACATGGCTGTTTCTTATTCTAGTTAAACATGGCTGTTTCCTATTCCAGTCCAGTTTAACATGGCTGTTTCTTATTCCAATGCAGTTTAACATGGCTGTTTATTATTCCAGTCGAGTTTAACATGGCTGTTTCTTATTCCAGTCGAGTTTAACATGGCTGTTTCCTATTCCAGTCCAGTTTAACCTGGCTGTTTCATATTCCAGTCCAGTTTAACATGGCTGTTTCTTATTCCAGTTTAACATGGCTGTTTCCTATTCCAGTCCAGTTTAACATGGCTGTTTCCTATTCCAGTCTAGTTTAACATGGCTGTTTCTTATTCCAGTTTAACATGGCTGTTTCTTATTCCAGTTTAACATGGCTGTTTCCTATTCCAGTCCAGTTTGACATGGCTGTTTCCTATTCCAGTCTAGTTTAACATGGCTGTTTATTATTCCAGTTTAACATGGCTGTTTCTTATTCCAGTTTAACATGGCTGTTTCTTATTCCAGTTTAACATGGCTGTTTCCTATTCCAGTCCAGTTTAACATGGCTGTTTCTTATTCCAATGCAGTTTAACATGGCTGTTTATTATTCCAGTCGAGTTTAACATGGCTGTTTCTTATTCCAGTCCAGTTTAACATGGCTGTTTCTTATTCCAGTCTAGTTTAACATGGCTGTTTCCTATTCCAGTCCAGTTTAACATGGCTGTTTCCTATTCCAGTCCAGTTTAACATGGCTGTTTCCTATTCCAGTCCAGTTTAACATGGCTGTTTCCTATTCCAGTCCAGTTTAACATGGCTGTTTCTTATTCCAGTCTAGTTTAACATGGCTGTTTATTATTCCAGTCCAGTTTAACATGGCTGTTTCTTATTCCAGTTTAACATGGCTGTTTCCTATTCCAGTCCAGTTTAACATGGCTGTTTCCTATTCCAGTCCAGTTTAACATGGCTGTTTCCTATTCCAGTCCAGTTTAACATGGCTGTTTCCTATTCCAGTCCAGTTTAACATGGCTGTTTCCTATTCCAGTCCAGTTTAACATGGCTGTTTCCTATTCCAGTCCAGTTTAACATGGCTGTTTCCTATTCCAGTCCAGTTTAACATGGCTGTTTCTTATTCCAGTCCAGTTTAACATGGCTGTTTATTATTCCAGTCCGGTTTAACATGGCTGTTTCTTATTCCAGTCCGGTTTAACATGGCTGTTTCTTATTCCAGTCCGGTTTAACATGGCTGTTTCTTATTCCAGTCCAGTTTAACATGGCTGTTTCCTATTCCAGTCCAGTTTAACATGGCTGTTTCTTATTCCAGTCCAGTTTAACAGGGTTGTTTCTAATTCCAGTTTAACATGGCTGTTTCTTATTCCAGTTTAACATGGCTGTTTCTTATTCCAGTCCAGTTTAACATGGCTGTTTCCTATTCCAGTCCAGTTTAACATGGCTGTTTCTTATTCCAGTCCAGTTTAACATGGCTGTTTCTTATTCCAGTCCGGTTTAACATGGCTGTTTCTTATTCCAGTCCGGTTTAACATGGCTGTTTCTTATTCCAGTCCGGTTTAACATGGCTGTTTCTTATTCCAGTCCGGTTTAACATGGCTGTTTCTTATTCCAGTCCGGTTTAACATGGCTGTTTCTTATTCCAGTCCGGTTTAACATGGCTGTTTCTTATTCCAGTCCGGTTTAACATGGCTGTTTCTTATTCCAGTCCGGTTTAACATGGCTGTTTCTTATTCCAGTCCGGTTTAACATGGCTGTTTCTTATTCCAGTCCGGTTTAACATGGCTGTTTCTTATTCCAGTCCGGTTTAACATGGCTGTTTCTTATTCCAGTCCGGTTTAACATGGCTGTTTCTTATTCCAGTCCGGTTTAACATGGCTGTTTCTTATTCCAGTCCGGTTTAACATGGCTGTTTCTTATTCCAGTCCGGTTTAACATGGCTGTTTCCTATTCCAGTCCGGTTTAACATGGCTGTTTCTTATTCCAGTCCAGTTTAACATGGCTGTTTCCTATTCCAGTCCAGGACTGATGACAAAGTTGTCCGCTTTAAGAAAGCAGTGGAGTACTACTCAGCAGCCAGCAAGTCTCAACACTTCTCACCTTACCAAGGTAAGTTCACCCACCTCACCTTCTCTCTATAGCCCAGTAGACTGAGGCGGAGAGAGACAGAGAGAGACCTGAGGCGGAGAGAGACAGAGAGAGACCTGAGGCGGAGAGAGACAGAGAGAGACCTGAGGCGGAGAGAGAGAGACCTGAGGCGGAGAGAGAGAGACCTGAGGCGGAGAGAGAGAGACCTGAGGCGGAGAGAGAGAGACCTGAGGCGGAGAGAGAGAGAGAGACCTGAGGCGGAGAGAGAGAGAGAGAGAGACCTGAGGCGGAGAGAGAGAGAGAGACCTGAGGCGGAGAGAGAGAGAGAGACCTGAGGCGGAGAGAGAGAGAGAGACCTGAGGCGGAGAGAGAGAGAGAGAGACCTGAGGCGGAGAGAGAGAGAGAGACCTGAGGCGGAGAGAGAGAGAGAGACCTGAGGCGGAGAGAGAGAGAGAGACCTGAGGCGGAGAGAGAGAGAGAGACCTGAGGCGGAGAGAGAGAGAGAGACCTGAGGCGGAGAGAGAGAGAGAGACCTGAGGCGGAGAGAGAGAGAGAGACCTGAGGCGGAGAGAGAGAGAGAGACCTGAGGCGGAGAGAGAGAGAGAGACCTGAGGCGGAGAGAGAGAGAGAGAGACCTGAGGCGGAGAGAGAGAGAGAGAGACCTGAGGCGGAGAGAGAGACCTGAGGCGGAGAGAGAGAGAGAGAGACCTGAGGCGGAGAGAGAGAGAGAGAGAGAGAGACCTGAGGCGGAGAGAGAGAGAGAGAGAGAGAGAGAGAGAGAGAGAGAGAGACCTGAGGCGGAGAGAGAGAGAGAGAGAGAGAGAGAGAGACCTGAGGCGGAGAGAGAGAGAGGGAGAGAGAGAGAGAGAGAGAGAGAGAGACCTGAGGCGGAGAGAGAGAGAGAGAGAGAGAGAGACCTGAGGCGGAGAGAGAGAGAGAGAGAGAGAGAGACCTGAGGCGGAGAGAGAGAGAGAGAGACCTGAGGCGGAGAGAGAGAGAGAGAGACCTGAGGCGGAGAGAGAGAGAGAGAGACCTGAGGCGGAGAGAGAGAGAGAGAGAGAGAGAGAGACCTGAGGCGGAGAGAGAGAGACCTGAGGCGGAGAGAGAGAGAGAGAGAGACCTGAGGCGGAGAGAGAGAGAGAGACCTGAGGCGGAGAGAGAGGGAGAGACCTGAGGCGGAGAGAGAGGGAGAGACCTGAGGCGGAGAGAGAGAGAGAGAGACCTGAGGCGGAGAGAGAGAGAGAGAGAGAGACCTGAGGCGGAGAGAGAGAGACCTGAGGCGGAGAGAGAGAGAGAGAGAGACCTGAGGCGGAGAGAGAGAGAGAGACCTGAGGCGGAGAGAGAGAGAGAGAGAGAGAGAGAGAGACCTGAGGCGGAGAGAGAGAGACCTGAGGCGGAGAGAGAGAGACCTGAGGCGGAGAGAGAGAGAGAGAGAGACCTGAGGCGGAGAGAGAGAGAGAGACCTGAGGCGGAGAGAGAGGGAGAGACCTGAGGCGGAGAGAGAGGGAGAGACCTGAGGCGGAGAGAGAGACCTGAGGCGGAGAGAGAGAGAGAGAGAGACCTGAGGCGGAGAGAGAGACAGAGAGACAGAGAGAGAGAGAGACAGAGAGAGAGAGAGACAGAGAGACAGAGAGAGAGAGAGAGAGACAGAGAGACAGAGAGACAGAGAGACAGAGAGACAGAGAGAGAGAGAGACTGAGGCAGAGAGAGAGACTGAGGCAGAGAGAGAGAGAGAGAGACTGAGGCAGAGAGAGAGTCTCGTCCACCCCTCCACACTGTCCTTAAGCAGACTGGTCTAACTCGTCCATCCCTCCAGACTGTCCTGAAGCAGACTGGTCTAACTCGTCCACCCCTCCACACTGGCCTGAAGCAGACTGGTCTAACTCGTCCATCCCTCCACACTGGCCTGAAGCAGACTGGTCTAACTCGTCCATCCCTCCACACTGGTCTAACTCGTCCATCCCTCCACACTGTCCCTCCAGACTGGTCTATCTCGTCCATCCCTCCAGACTGTCCTGAAGCAGACTGGTCTAACTCGTCCATCCCTCCACACTGTCCCTCCAGACTGGTCTATCTCGTCCATCCCTCCAGACTGTCCTGAAGCAGACTGGTCTAACTCGTCCACCCCTCCACACTGTCCTGAAGCAGACTGGTCTAACTCGTCCATCCCTCCACACGGTCCTGAAGCAGACTGGTCTAACTCGTCCATCCCTCCACACTGTCCCTCCAGACTGGTCTAACTCGTCCATCCCTCCACACTGGCCTGAAGCAGACTGGTCTAACTCGTCCACCCCTCCACACTGGCCTGAAGCAGACTGGTCTAACTCGTCCATCCCTCCACACTGGCCTGACGCAGACTGGTCTAACTCGTCCATCCCTCCACACTGTCCCTCCAGACTGGTCTAACTCGTCCATCCCTCCACACTGTCCTGAAGCAGACTGGTCTAACTCGTCCATCCCTCCACACTGTCCTGAAGCAGACTGGTCTAACTCGTCCATCCCTCCACACTGTCCTGAAGCAGACTGGTCTAACTCGTCCGTCCCTCCACACTGTCCTGAATCAGACTGGTCTAACTCGTCCATCCCTCCACACTGGCCTGAAGCAGACTGGTCTAACTCGTCCATCCCTCCACACTGTCCTGAAGCAGACTGGTCTAACTCGTCCACCCCTCCACACTGTCCCTCCAGACTGGTCTAACTCGTCCACCCCTCCAGACTGTCCTGAAGCAGACTGGTCTAACTCGTCCGTCCCTCCAGACTGTCCTGAAGCAGACTGGTCTAACTCGTCCATCCCTCCACACTGTCCTGAAGCAGACTGGTCTAACTCGTCCACCCCTCCACACTGATCTAACTCGTCCATCCCTCCACACTGTCCTGAAGCAGACTGGTCTAACTCGTCCACCCCTCCACACTGTCCTGAAGCAGACTGGTCTAACTCGTCCATTCCTCCACACTGATCTAACTCGTCCACCCCTCCAGACTGTCCTGAAGCAGACTGGTCTAACTCGTCCGTCCCTCCAGACTGTCCTGAAGCAGACTGGTCTAACTCGTCCATCCCTCCACACTGTCCTGAAGCAGACTGGTCTAACTCGTCCACCCCTCCACACTGATCTAACTCGTCCATCCCTCCACACTGTCCTGAAGCAGACTGGTCTAACTCGTCCACCCCTCCACACTGTCCTGAAGCAGACTGGTCTAACTCGTCCACCCCTCCACACTGATCTAACTCGTCCATCCCTCCACACTGTCCTGAAGCAGACTGGTCTAACTCGTCCACCCCTCCACACTGATCTAACTCGTCCATTCCTCCAGACTGTCCTGAAGCAGACTGGTCTATCTCGTCCATCCCTCCAGACTGTCCTGAAGCAGACTGGTCTATCTCGTCCATCCCTCCAGACTGGCCTGAAGCAGACTGGTCTATCTCGTCCATCCCTCCAGACTGTCCTGAAGCAGACTGGTCTATCTCGTCCATCCCTCCAGACTGGCCTGAAGCAGACTGGTCTAACTCGTCCACCCCTCCACACTGTCCTGAAGCAGACTGGTCTAACTCGTCCATTCCTCCAGACTGTCCTGAAGCAGACTGGTCTAACTCGTCCACCCCTCCACACTGTCCTGAAGCAGACTGGTCTAACTCGTCCATCCCTCCAGACTGGTCTAACTCGTCCACCCCTCCACACTGTCCTGAAGCAGACTGGTCTAACTCGTCCACCCCTCCACACTGTCCTGAAGCAGACTGGTCTAACTCGTCCATCCCTCCAGACTGGTCTAACTCGTCCACCCCTCCACACTGTCCTGAAGCAGACTGGTCTAACTCGTCCACCCCTCCAGACTGGTCTAACTCGTCCATCCCTCCACACTGTCCTGAAGCAGACTGGTCTAACTCGTCCACCCCTCCACACTGTCCTGAAGCAGACTGGTCTAACTCGTCCACCCCTCCAGACTGGTCTAACTCGTCCACCCCTCCAGACTGGTCTAACTCGTCCACCCCTCCAGACTGGTCTAACTCGTCCATCCCTCCACACTGGCCAGAAGCAGACTGTAATTTAATGAATGATACTCTGGTGAAACTGAATGGTTAATCTGTCAGACCTTTTAACAGGTTTAACTGAACTGAAAGGACCAGTGGATCCTCCCATGACCACAGAAAAATGTTCAAGCTCTCTGTGCTGGTCTTAAATGTCAACTGTAGTTGCCATTTAACAGTGTGTCTGTTACGCTGTGTTAACAGTGTGTCTGTCTGTTACGCTGTGTTAGGTGTGTTAACAGTGTGTCTGTTACGCTGTGTTAGGTGTGTTAACAGTGTGTCTGTCTGTTACGCTGTGTTAGGTGTGTTAACAGTGTGTCTGTTACGCTGTGTTAGGTGTGTTAACAGTGTGTCTGTTACGCTGTGTTAGGTGTGTTAACAGTGTGTGTTAGGTGTGTTAACAGTGTGTCTGTGTCTCCCCCACCAGTCGGACCAAACCAGACAGGAGGAGTTTCTCCTGTAGCAGCAGTTCTGTCACACTACGCAGCTCCGCCGCCTCAGACGCTCAACATTCCTCCCCCGTCGGGGAAACCTGCGGTGAGACTGGCTGGGGGGGAGAAACCTCGTTTTGACCAGGACCCAAACACACCTCTTAATTAGATCAGAGCCAGGACCCAAACGCACCTCTTAATTAGATCAGAGCCAGGACCCAAACACACCTCTTAATTAGATCAGAGCCAGGACCCAAACACACCTCTTAATTAGATCAGAGCCAGGACCCAAACACACCTCTTAATTAGATCAGAGCCAGGACCCAAACACACCTCTTAATTAGATCAGAGCCAGGACCCAAACACACCTCTTAATTAGATCAGAGCCAGGACCCAAACACACCTCTTAATTAGATCAGAGCCAGGACCCAAACACACCTCTTAATTAGATCAGAGCCAGGACCCAAACACACCTCTTAATTAGATCAGAGCCAGGACCCAAACACACCTCTTAATTAGATCAGAGCCAGGACCTAAACACACCTCTTAATTAGATCAGAGCCAGGACCCAAACACACCTCTTAATTAGATCAGAGCCAGGACCCAAACACACCTCTTAATTAGATCAGAGCCAGGACCCAAACACACCTCTTAATTAGATCAGAGCCAGGGCCTAAACACACCTCTTAATTAGATCAGAGCCAGGACCCAAACACACCTCTTAATTAGATCAGAGCCAGGACCTAAACACACCTCTTAATTAGATCAGAGCCAGGACCCAAACGCACCTCTTAATTAGATCAGAGCCAGGACCCAAACACACCTCTTAATTAGATCAGAGCCAGGACCTAAACACACCTCTTAATTAGCTCAGAGCCAGGACCCAAACACACCTCTTAATTAGATCAGAGCCAGGACCCAAACACACCTCTTAATTAGATCAGAGCCAGGACCCAAACACACCTCTTAATTAGATCAGAGCCAGGACCCAAACACACCTCTTAATTAGATCAGAGCCAGGACCCAAACACACCTCTTAATTAGATCAGAGCCAGGACCTAAACACACCTCTTAATTAGATCAGAGCCAGGACCCAAACACACCTCTTAATTAGATCAGAGCCAGGACCCAAACGCACCTCTTAATTAGATCAGAGCCAGGACCTAAACACACCTCTTAATTAGATCAGAGCCAGGACCCAAACGCACCTCTTAATTAGCTCAGAGCCAGGACCCAAACACACCTCTTAATTAGATCAGAGCCAGGACCCAAACACACCTCTTAATTAGATCAGAGCCAGGACCCAAACACACCTCTTAATTAGATCAGAGCCAGGACCTAAACACACCTCTTAATTAGATCAGAGCCAGGACCCAAACACACCTCTTAATTAGATCAGAGCCAGGACCCAAACACACCTCTTAATTAGATCAGAGCCAGGACCCAAACACACCTCTTAATTAGATCAGAGCCAGGACCCAAACACACCTCTTAATTAGATCAGAGCCAGGACCCAAACACACCTCTTAATTAGATCAGAGCCAGGACCCAAACACACCTCTTAATTAGATCAGAGCCAGGACCCAAACACACCTCTTAATTAGATCAGAGTGGCACACTGTTCTTGGCTACACACTCTAACCATGCTCATAGCTACAGACCCAAACTGTTTTGTAATATTCATATGGTATATAAACATATTATGTGTAGTTGTGTAGTCCAAACATGTCAAACAGTCTTGCTATCTAATAGTTTAAGCTCTCTGGGTTAGGTGGGACGCAATCGTCCCACCTGGCCAATAGCCAGGGAAAATATCCATGTTCAAATAAAATGATATAAAAATCAAACTTTCATTAAATCACACATGTAAGATACCAAATTAAAGCTACACTCGTTGTGAATCCAGCCAACATGTCAGATTTCAAAAAAGCTTTTCGGCGAAAGCATAAGATGCTATTATCTGATGATAGCACAATGTCAACAAAGAGAGTGTAGCATATTTCAACCCTGCAGGCATGACACAAAACACAGAAATAAAAATATAATTCATGCCTTACCTTTGACGAGCTTCTGTTGTTGGTACTCCAATATGTCCCATGAACATCACAAATGGTCCTTTTGTTCGATTAATTCCGTCGATATATATCCAAAATGTCAATTTATTTGGCGCGTTTCATCCAGAAAAACACAGCTTCCAACTTGCGCAACGTCACTACAAAATACCTCAAAAATGACCTGTAAACTTTACCAAAACATTTCAAACTACTTTTGTAATACGTTAGGTATTTTTAAACGTTAATAATCGATCAATTTGAAGACGGGATGATCTGTGTTCAATACAAAAAGAAAACAAACTGCCGCAACATTTTTGGTAATGTCCCTCCCTCAAACAATTTACTTCAAGTGATCCTCCTTTACGATGGCCGTACTTCTTCATTACACAAAGGAATAACCTCAACCAATTTCCAAAGACTGGTGACATCCAGTGGAAGCGGGAGGAACTGCAAACAAGTCCCTTAGAAATCTGGTTTCCCAATGAAAACTCATTGAAAGACAGTGACCTCAAAAAAAATATAAATTCTGAATGGTTTTGTCCTCAGGGTTTTGCCTGCTACATAAGTTCTGTTATGCTCACAGACATGATTCAAACAGTTTTAGAAACTTCAGAGTGTTTTCTATCCAAATCTACTAATAATATGCATATCTTATATTCTGGGGATGAGTAGAAGGAAGTTGAAATTGGGCACGCTATTTATTCAAAAGTGTAAATGCTGCCCCCTACCCCGAAGAAGTTAAAACAAACTTTTTTAGAGAAAGCTAATGTTGGTGAGATGAGGCTAACATGTTGTTTATCTCCAGGTCCAGCCTGTCTACTCAGCCCCCCCGGTCGTAGAGCCTGGCCCGGGGACTGGGGCTAATGCTGGCCCTAGTGGTGACCCTGGTGCTGGTCTCAGTCCTGGTACGTCTGTTCTGGAGTCATCGGTGGGGAAGACCCTGGCAGAGCAGGTTCCAAGCAGCTTCAGCAACATTCCTCCTAAAGAGAAGCACACGCCGCTGTACGAGAGGTCTTCTCCCATCAACCCCTGTTTTCCCCCGGGGGGCACGGCCGCCACCAGCCCCTCTTCCTCCTCATCCTCCTCTTCCTCCACCACCTCCTCAGAGAACGAGGACAACGCAGGCTTCACTGCCAAGTAGGTTTTTGTTATTGTACCTATTACTCTACACACTGCCATGTCCGGATGGCCACCGATTTTACAAGTGAATTAACACGCCTCAGTTAGCAGGCTCCATCCAGCAAGCTAAATCTCACACCGTAGCAAAAACTAACTAGCAGAAAGTGTTAACAACTTAGAAATGATTTAAACACACGTTGCTGTAGGCTACTATTTCCTAGTTAACAACAAATCATGTATGTCATATAAAATATATTCACCCCCACCCAGTATTGTAATCAAAACGTATCATAAAGCATGTAGTCCTTGGCTCAGACAGTGTAGTAGTGTGGACTCAATAGCATCTCATTAGTGGGCAAGATCTTGAGAATCAGCTGTACATGTGATGGGAGAATGCACTGTACATGTGATGGGAGAATGCACTGTGCATGTGATGGAAGAATGCACTGTGCATGTGATGGGAGAATGCACTGTACATGTGATGGGAGAATGCACTGTGCATGTGATGGAAGAATGCACTGTGCATGTGATGGGAGAATGCACTGTGCATGTGATGAAAGAATGCACTGTGCATGTGATGGAAGAATGCACTGTGCATGTGATGGAAGAATGCACTGTGCATGTGATGAAAGAATGCACTGTGCATGTGATGGGAGAATGCACTGTGCATGTGATGGAAGAATGCACTGTGCATGTGATGGAAGAATGCACTGTGCATGTGATGGAAGAATGCACTGTGCATGTGATGAAAGAATGCACTGTGCATGTGATGGGAGAATGCACTGTGCATGTGATGGAAGAATGCACTGTACATACAGAGGGTTACTATCCCATTGAATTGAGGATAGTTTAACCAAAATATGCCACAAGATCTAGAATTTCCTTACATGTATCCCACAAAAAAAGGTTCACTGTTATAAGCTAACTTTTTTTGATAAATTTAAGCAAAATTCATCCAAAAATCCCAGATTTAAATTCCCATGGACAATTTCAGGAAATAATTCTGGAAATTTCCCAGAAAGTTTCCGACCTTGTGCAACCCTGGTTTAGACTGAGGCTCAGAACCAGAAGAATAATCATCAGATGTCATGATTCATTTCTTCCATCGGAGTCGTTTTCAGTCAGATCTTTTTAGCAACGATAACGCAGCATGTGTAACCTGTTAAGTTCATGTTTTAAGTATCCCTATATTTCTGTTATTACGGGGCTATCACTGAGTCAAGAGTGCGCATGCGCAGGAAGTGGAGTCGTTGTTGGACCTAGCCTCGAGTGTGATGGCTACTTGTAGTGTGTTCATATAGGAGAGTAAACTTTGTTAAACTGGAACTTTGTCGTTGTGTCATTTCGAGTTAACATAACCATTGGTCTTGAGCTTCATGCCATTTATAAATGAAGCGCGCTCTCACGGTGTACTCCTAGTCAGAGTAGACTGATTTTAAACTGGATCTAGTGGACTGATAGAGGGTACATACCATTTACATTACAATGGATCAATACAATAAATAGAATGACCCTGTTCTTCATTCACAATTGGTGATTACATCATTATGCATCGCATCGTTCACTACCTCTCATCAACTCACCCATTCTCTTCTTCTAGGTATCAGTCACTTCCTCTCACTCATCAACTCACCCATTCTCTTCTTCTAGGTATCAGTCACTTCCTCTAACTCATCAACTCACCCATTCTCTTCTTCTAGGTATCATTCACTTCCTCTCACTCATCAACTCACCCATTCTCTTCTTCTAGGTATCATTCACTTCCTCTCACTCATCAACTCACCCATTCTCTTCTTTTCTCCCCAGCATACTTTTCATCTTTTGCGTGAAATTATTTTCGGTTTAGGTTCAGTTTCGAGGCAAATATTGGGGACATTATCAACCCTACAAATGTCTTAGTCAATACGGTTCCAATATCCTGTCTCCAACTGCCATGTCAGCACCATTATTTTACATACTACATTACTCAAAGTCAAGTCAAAACCGTTACAATACATTATCCTAATACATTATCACACGCTTATCCTCTTGTTCCCGTAGTCATGTAAGTGACCATAAAGGAGGATGGGACAGACCATCAGAGAGCACAGCAGAGGGGGAACTGGGAGGATGGGACAAACCATCAGCGAGCACAGCAGTGGGGGAGCTGGGAGACCAAACCAAGGTATGGTTCAGCACAGAGTCTGAAATCTTACATCGTACCGTGATGTTTATAAAGAACAACGTTAGCGTCAGTTCTATATATAGTGGAATGCCTGGAGATCCCATAATATACATGTACAGCTGTTTACCGTGCCTTCAGAAAGTATTCCTTCACTTTTTTCCACATTTTGTTACGTTACAGATTAAATTAAATTACAGTAAAAATGTTCCTCATCAATCTACACACAATACCCCATAATGACAAAGTGAAAACAGGTTTTTAGAAATGTTTGCAAATGTATTCAATTATTATTATTATTTTTTTTTAAATACCTTATTTACATAAGTATTCAGACCCTTTGCTATGAGACTAAATTGAGCTCAGGTGCATCCTGTTTCCATTGATCATCCTTGAGATGTTTCTACAACTTGATTGGAGTCCACCTGTGGTAAATTCAATTGATTGGATATGATTTGGAAAGGCCCACACCTGTCTATATATAAGGTCCCACAGTTGACAGTGCATGTCAGAGTGAAAACCAAGCCATTAGGTCAAAGGAATTGTCCGTAGAGCTCCATGACAGGATTGTGTCGAGGCACAGATCTGGGGAAGGGTACCAATAATGTCTGCAGCATTGAAGGTCCCCAAGAACACAGTGGCCGCCATCATTATTAAATGGTAGAAATTTGGAACCACCAAGACTCTTCCTGGAGCTGGCCGCCCAGCCAAACTGATCGATCGGGGGAGAAGGGCCTCAGGGAGGTGACCAACAACCCAATGGTCACTCTGACAGAGCTCCAGAGTTCCTCTGTGGAGATGTTAGAACCTTCCAGAAGGACAACCATCTCTGCAGAACTCCACCAATCAGGCCTTTATGATAGAGTGGCCAGGTGGAAACCACTCTGTAAAAGGCACATGACAGCCCCCTTGGAGTTTGCCGAAGGGCACCTAAAGGACACTCAGACCATGAGAAAAATATTCTGGTCTGATGAAACCAATATTAAACTCTTTGGGCTGAATGCCAAGCTTCACGTCTAGAGGAAACCAGTCACCGCTCATCACCTGGCCAATACCATCCCTAAGGTGAAGCATGGTGGTGGCAGCATCATGCTGTGGGGATGTTATTCAGCGGCAGGGACTGGGAGACTAGTCCGGATCGAGGAAAACATGAACGGAGCATAGTACAGAGAGATCCTTGATGAAAACCTGATCCAGAGCGCTCAGGACCTCAAACTGGGGCGAAGGTTCACCTTCCAACAGGACAACGATCCTAAACACACTGCCAAGACGACGCAGAAGTGGCTTTGGGAGAAGTCTCTGAATGTCGTTGAGTTTTCAGGAGAGACCTGAAAATAGCTGTGCACCAACACTCCCCATCCAAATCAAATGTATTTATATAGCCCTTCTTACATCAGCTGATATCTCAAAGGGCTGTACAGAAACCCAGCCTAAAACCCCAAACAGCAAGCAATGCAGGTGTAGAAGCACGATGGCTAGGAAAAACTCCCTAGAAAGGACAGAAACCTAGGAAGAAACCTAGAGAGGAACCAGGCTCTGAGGGGTGGCCAGTCCTCTTCTGGCTGTGCCGGGTGGAGATTATAACAGAACATGGCCAAGATGTTCAAATGTTCATAGATGACCAGCAGGGTCAGATAATAATAATCACAGTGAACAGGTCAGGGTTCCATAGTCGCAGGAAGAACAGTTGAAACTGGAGCAGCAGCACGGCCAGGTGGACTGGGGACAACAAGGAGTCATCATGCCAGGTAGTCCTGAGGCATGGTCCTAGTGCTCAGGTCCTCCGAGAGAAAGAAAGAAAGAGAGAAAGAAAGAAAAGACTGAGCATACTTAAATTCACACAGGACACCGGATAAGACAGGAGAAATACTCCAGATATAACAGACTGACCCTAGCCCCCCGACACATAAACTTCTGCAGCATAAATACTGGAGGCTGAGACAGGAGGGGTGAGGAGACACTGTGGCCCCATCCAATGATACCCCCGGATAGGGCCAAACAGGCAGGATATAACCCCACCCACTTTGTCCAAGCACAGCCCCCACACCACTAGAGGGATATCTTCAACCACCAACTTACCATCCTGAGACAAGGCCGAGTATAGCCCACAAAGATCTCCACCACAGCACAAACCAAGGGGGGGCGCCAACCCAGACAGGAAGGTCACATCAGTAACTCAACCCACTCAAGTGACGCACCCCTCCTAGGGACGGCATGGAAGAGCACCAGTAAGCCAGTGACTCAGCCCCTGTAATAGGATTAGAGGCAGAGAATCCCAGTGGAGAGAGGGGAACCGGCCACGCCGAGACAGCAAGGGCGGTTCGTTGCTCCAGTGCCTTTCCGTTCACCTTCACACTCCTGGGCCAGACTACACTCAATCATATGACCTACTGAAGAGATAAGTCTTCAGTAAAGACTTAAAGGTTGAGACCGAGTCTGCGTCTCTCACATGGGTAGGCAGACCGTTCCATACAAATGGAGCTCTATAGGAGAAAGCCCTGCCTCCAGCTGTTTGCTTAGAATTTCTCGGGACAATTAGGAGCGTCATCTGACCGTAGCGTACAACCTGACAGAGCTTGAGGATCTGCAGAGAAGAACGGGAGAAACTCCCCAAATAAAAGTGTGCCAAGCTTATAGCGTCATACCCAAGAAGACTAGAGGCTGTAATCGCTGATAAATGTGCTTCAACAAAGTACTGAGTAAAGGGTCTGAATATTTAAATGTGTTATTTCATTTTTTGATGTTGCAAATAACAAATCAAAAATGTTTTTTTGCTTTGTCATTATGGGGTATTGTGTGAAGATTGAGGTAATTATTTTTTTTAAATACATCTTAGAATTAAATGAGATAAAATGTGGAAAAAGGCGAAGGTGTCGGCAGTATTTTCCGAATGCTCTGCACTGTATATATGGTAGAGACAGGATATGGACTGTTGTTGCTTCTGAATGAACATATTTTCATAAATATTGAATGAATTAATGCTTTTATGGGGGAACACCCTATCATTTGTACAAATTTGTAAAAACATAATGTCACTGACATTATGGGGTATTGTGGGTAGGCCAGTGATACAAACTCTCAATTTAATCCATTTTTTAAATTCTAAGCTGTAACACAACAAAATGTGGAAAAAGTCCAGGGTTGTGGATACTTCCTGAATACTTCCTGGATACTTCCTGGATACTTCCTGGATACTTCCTGAAGGCAGTTAATATTCTGAAGCCATGTGGATGTTTGGTTCCGTCACCCTGGAGGTTCTGAGATGATTAGCAGGCACCCTGGAGGTTCAGAGATGATTAGCAGGTACCCTGGAGGTTCTGAGATGATTAGCAGGCACCCTGGAGGTTCAGAGATGATTAGCAGGCACCCTGGAGGTTCTGAGATGATTAGCAGGCACCCTGGAGGTTCTGAGATGATTAGCAGGCACCCTATAGGTTCTGAGATGAGATGATTAGCAGGCACCCTATAGGTTCTGAGATGATTAGCAGGCACCCTGGAGGTTCTGAGATGATTAGCAGGCACCCTGGAGGTTCTGTGATGATTAGCAGGCACCCTGGAGGTTCTGTGATGATTAGCAGGCACCCTGGAGGTTCTGTGATGATTAGCAGGCACCCTGGAGGTTCTGAGATGTGATGATTAGCAGGCACCCTGGAGGTTCTGAGATGAGTTGATTAGCAGGCACCCTGGAGGTTCTGAGATGAGATGATTAGCAGGCACCCTGGAGGTTCTGAGATGATTAGCAGGCACCCTGGAGGTTCTGAGATGATTAGCAGGCACCCTGGAGGTTCTGAGATGATTAGCAGGCACCCTGGAGGTTCTGAGATGATTAGCAGGCACCCTGGAGGTTCTGAGATGATTAGCAGGCACCCTGGAGGTTCTGAGATGATTAGCAGGCACCCTGGAGGTTCTGAGATGATTAGCAGGCACCCTGGAGGTTCTGAGATGATTAGCAGGCACCCTGGAGGTTCTGAGATGATTAGCTGGCACCCTGGAGGTTCTGTGATGATTAGCAGGCACCCTGGAGGTTCTGAGATGATTAGCAGGCACCCTGGAGGTTCTGAGATGATTAGCAGGCACCCTGGAGGTTCTGAGATGATTAGCAGGCACCCTGGAGGTTCTGAGATGATTAGCAGGCACCCTGGAGGTTCTGAGATGATTAGCAGGCACCCTGGAGGTTCTGAGATGATTAGCAGGCACCCTGGAGGTTCTGAGATGATTAGCAGGCACCCTGGAGGTTCTGAGATGATTAGCAGGCACCCTGGAGGTTCTGAGATGATTAGCAGGCACCCTGGAGGTTCTGAGATGATTAGCAGGCACCCTGGAGGTTCTGAGATGATTAGCAGGCACCCTGGAGGTTCTGAGATGATTAGCAGGCACCCTGGAGGTTCTGAGATGATTAGCAGGCACCCTGGAGGTTCTGAGATGATTAGCAGGCACCCTGGAGGTTCTGAGATGATTAGCAGGCACCCTGGAGGTTCTGAGATGATTAGCAGGCACCCTGGAGGTTCTGAGATGATTAGCAGGCACCCTGGAGGTTCTGAGATGATTAGCAGGCACCCTGGAGGTTCTGAGATGATTAGCAGGCACCCTGGAGGTTCTGAGATGATTAGCAGGCACCCTGGAGGTTCTGAGATGATTAGCAGGCACCCTGGAGGTTCTGTGATGATTAGCAGGCACCCTGGAGGTTCTGTGATGATTAGCAGGCACCCTGGAGGTTCTGAGATGAGATGATTAGCAGGCACCCTGGAGGTTCTGAGATGAGATGATTAGCAGGCACCCTGGAGGTTCTGAGATGATTAGCAGGCACCCTGGAGGTTCTGAGATGATTAGCAGGCACCCTGGAGGTTCTGAGATGATTAGCAGGCACCCTGGAGGTTCTGAGATGATTAGCAGGCACCCTGGAGGTTCTGAGATGAGATGATTAGCAGGCACCCTGGAGGTTCTGAGATGATTAGCAGGCACCCTGGAGGTTCTGAGATGATTAGCAGGCACCCTGGAGGTTCTGAGATGATTAGCAGGCACCCTGGAGGTTCTGAGATGATTAGCTGGCACCCTGGAGGTTCTGTGATGATTAACAGGCACCCTGGAGGTTCTGAGATGATTAACAGGCACCCTGGAGGTTCTGAGATGATTAGCAGGCACCCTGGAGGTACTGAGATGATTAGCAGGCACCCTGGAGGTTCTGAGATGATTAGCAGGCACCCTGGAGGTTCTGAGATGATTAGCAGGCACCCTGGAGGTTCTGAGATGATTAGCAGGCACCCTGGAGGTTCTGAGATGATTAGCAGGCACCCTGGAGGTTCTGAGATGATTAGCAGGCACCCTGGAGGTTCTGAGATGATTAGCAGGCACCCTGGAGGTTCTGAGATGATTAGCAGGCACCCTGGAGGTTCTGAGATGTGATGATTAGCAGGCACCCTGGAGGTTCTGAGATGATTAGCAGACACCCAACTGTAGAAAGCGATTTCAAAACGCAATATCTGAACTTTTCCATTGAGAACCCTGACAGCCCTCTTCTCCCCTCTCAGGCTAACCCAACGGTGACCCCTCCTGTGGCTCAGGGGTTAGAGGTCAGCGGTCATCTGAATGCCCAGATCCCGTCTTTGCTGTCAATGCCGACCAGGAACCACATGGACATCACTACGCCTCCACTCCCCATGGTGGCTCCGGAGGTCCTCAGAGTGGCCCAACACAGACACAAGAAGGGCCTGATGTACCCCTACATCTACCACATCCTTACCAAGGTACACCTACCACATCCTTACCATGGTACCCCTACACCATATATGTCAGAGTCAAGGCCCGCGGGCCACATTCGGCCCGCGAGAAGGTTTTTTACGGCCCCTTGGATGATCTTGATTTATTATTAGAACCGGCCCGCAGACCGCAGCAAGCCGGCAGCCCGCAGATCTTTTACACGCACCAATACTACATTTCCCACAATGCAACGGTGACGCACCGAGCAGTAGGCTGCTTCATTTCAATATTTATTGGCACAGCAGTCGTCAGCATCACAGTAAAATTAACTTTCAGATACCCATCAAAAATGGCAAAACGGAAGGTGGACACTGAGAACCGGGGGTTTCAAACAAGGTGGGAGTCGGAGTATATGTTCACGGAGGTAGCTGGAAAACCTGTGTGTCTTCTGTGTGGAGAAAAAGGGAAAGACACAACACAACTCCGAGACGAAATGTTTCTGTGTGAAATGGCTTTTCTGTGTGACATTACGAGTCATCTGAATGCAATGAACTTGCAGCTGCAGGGTCGGGATCATGTCATCTCTGATATGTACAGTACAGTGAAGGCATTTAAAACCAAACTGACTCTGTGGGAGACGCAGATGCGGAAAGAAAATTTGAGCCACTTTCCCAGCTGCCAGACCATGAAAGAGAAGCTCTCTACCAGTGCGTTCCCGAGCGCACAGTTGGCTGATAAAATAGGTATGCTTGCCGCTGACTTTCGACGCCGATTTGCTGACTTTGAAGCACAAAAAAGCAGGTTGGAACTGCTCGGTAACCCATTTGCTGTTGACGTGGAAAGCTCACCACCAAACCTCCAAATGGAGTTGATTGACCTCCAATGCAATGATGCACTGAGGGCAAAATATGCGGCAGTGGGTGCTGCGGAGTTCGCCCGTTTCCTCCCCGACACAATGCCCCAGCTGCGCATCCAGGCTGCTCAAACGTTGTCTATGTTTGGCAGCACATACCTGTGTGAACAACTGTTTTCTTTGATGAACCTGAACAAAACATCACACAGAAGTCGACTTACTGCTGAACACCTCCACTCAATTCTGAGGATTTCCTCAGCTCAGAGCCTTACCCCGGACATTGATGAACTTGTGGAAAAGATGGGACACCACCAAGTATCACCCTCAACCTCAAACAAGTGAACATTACTGTGCAATCACATATTTAGAGTTTTTACTCAGTTCAAGTTTAAAAGTTAAAGTTTAATATTTGTTTTCACTGCATGTTACTTCTCCTTAAACAAAGTGTTGTTTTTGATTAATAGATTTTTGCACTTTATTTTATTGTATTTCAATCCAATTATATTTAAAAAATATTTCAGTTGAGTGGATGATAGAAAATTGCTATTATTGTTTTTTTCTTTGAAGTAAATTTAGCCCACTTTTGCTAAAATAGAAAATATAGGCTACTGATGGTGCCTTGAATACCGGTTTCTTTCATTTAATGTTCATGTTATGGGGATTTTTATATAAAGGAAATTTGTCTTTTGTGTCTGTTGAAAATTAAAGATTACTGACAGAGCCATAAGAAAATATTGCTTTATTTATCTGATCATATTGGAATATATTTGTTAGGTTTTCAGTAGGTTCAATTAGGTTCACTAGACTATATGCGTCATTTAAAATTTTTTCAATGAACATTCGAACAGTCCGGCCCTCGGCTTGTAGCTAAATTTTTTATTTGGCCCTCCGTCCATTTGACTTTGACACCCCTGCCCTACACCTACCACATCCTTACCAAGGTACCCCTACACCTACCACATCCTTACCAAGGTACCCCTACACCTACCACCTCCTTACCATGGTATCCCTACACCTACCACATCCTTACCAAGGTACCCCTACACCTACCACCTCCTTACCAAGGTACACCTACCACATCCTTACCAAGGTAAACCTACACCTACCACATCCTTACCAAGGTACCCCTACACCTATCACATCCTTACCAAGGTACCCCTACCACATCATTACCAAGGTACCCCTACACCTACCACATCCTTACCAAGGTACACCTACCACCTCCTTACCAAGGTACCCCTACACCTACCACATCCTTACCAAGGTACCCCTATACCTACCACACCCTTACCAAGGTACCCCTACACCTACCACACCTTTACCAAGGTACCCCTACACCTACCACACCCTTACCAAGGTACCCCTACACCTACCACCTCCTTACCAAGGTACCCCTACACCTACCACATCCGTACCAAGGTACCCCTACACCTACCACACCCTTACCAAGGTACCCCTACACCTACCACCTCCTTACCAAGGTACCCCTACACCTACCACATCCGTACCAAGGTACCCCTACATCTACCATGTTCTAAGGTACCCCATACATCTACCATGTTCTAAGGTACCCCTACACCTACCATGTTCTAAGGGACCCCTACACCTACCATGTTCTAAGGGACCCCTACACCTACCATGTTCTAAGGGACCCCTACACCTACCATGTTCTAAGGGACCCCTACACCTACCATGTTCTAAGGGACCCCTACACCTACCATGTTCTAAGGGACCCCTACACCTACCATGTTCTAAGGGACCCCTACACCTACCATGTTCTAAGGGACCCCTACCATGTTCTAAGGGACCCCTACCATGTTCTAAGGGACCCCTACCATGTTCTAAGGGACCCCTACCATGTTCTAAGGGACCCCTACCATGTTCTAAGGGACCCCTACCATGTTCTAAGGGACCCCTACCATGTTCTAAGGGACCCCTACCATGTTCTAAGGGACCCCTACCATGTTCTAAGGGACCCCTACCATGTTCTAAGGGACCCCTACCATGTTCTAAGGGACCCCTACCATGTTCTAAGGGACCCCTACCATGTTCTAAGGGACCCCTACCATGTTCTAAGGGACCCCTACCATGTTTTAAGGGACCCCTACCATGTTCTAAGGGACTCCTACCATGTTCTAAGGGACCCCTACCATGTTCTAAGGGACCCCTACCATGTTCTAAGGGACCCCTACCATGTTCTAAGGGACCCCTACCATGTTCTAAGGGACCCCTACCATGTTCTAAGGGACCCCTACCATGTTCTAAGGGACCCCTACACCTACCATGTTCTAAGGTACCCCTACCATGTTCTAAGGGACCCCCTACATCTACCATGTTCTAAGGGACCCCTACCATGTTCTAAGGGACCCCTACATCTACCATGTTCTAAGGGACCCCTACCATGTTCTAAGGGACCCCTACACCTACCATGTTCTAAGGGACCCCTACCATGTTCTAAGGGACCCCTACACCTACCATGTTCTAAGGGACCCCTACCATGTTCTAAGGGACCCCTACCATGTTCTAAGGGACCCCTACCATGTTCTAAGGGACCCCTACCATGTTCTAAGGGACCCCTACACCTACCATGTTCTAAGGTACCCCTACCATGTTCTAAGGGACCGCTACACCTACCATGTTCTAAGGTACCCCTACCATGTTATAAGGGACCCCTACATCTACCATGTTCTAAGGTACCCCTACCATGTTATAAGGGACCCCTACATCTACCATGTTCTAAGGTACACCTACCATGTTCTAAGGGACCCCTACATCTACCATGTTCTAAGGTACCCCTACCATGTTATAAGGGACCCCTACATCTACCATGTTCTAAGGTACCCCTACCATGTTCTAAGGGACCCCTACATCTACCATGTTCTAAGGTACACCTACCATGTTCTAAGGGACCCCTAGAATATGTCTCATGGTCTAACAAACACCGCTGTAGCTCTGCCACCTTTCACCGCAGATGGGGCAGGGCGCGATCGGAGGATGTAGTGGATTGAGACCCAGCCCATGCAAAATAACCGATATCGCTAGCTTAAATTGATGGAGTTTGTTGGGGATTTTTTATTTATTTTGCTAATTTAATTTATGCGGGACATCGACTCTAGTTTTTTTTTTTTTTAAAGAGTGTTGTGTTTTCAGGGGGAGATAAAGCTGCCCGTCACCATAGAGGATGAGGCCAATCAGGAGCTCCCGTCAGCAGTGCAGCTGTTCAGACCCATCCGCCAGTATGTTTACGGGGTACTCTTCAGCCTGGCTGAAGCCAAGAAGAAGGCTGAGAGACTAGCCATGAGGCGCAACCGTCTGCCTGAATGTAAGCCACTGCTACCTAGCTACACTACTAATGTAAGACACTGCTACCTAGCTATATTACTAATGTAAGACACTGCTACCTAGCTATACTACTAATGTAAGACACTGCTACCTAGCTATATTACTAATGTAAGACACTGCTACCTAGCTATATTACTAATGTAAGACACTGCTACCTAGCTATACTACTAATGTAAGACACTGCTACCTAGCTATACTACTAATGTAAGACACTGCTACCTAGCTATATTACTAATGTAAGACACTGCTACCTAGCTATACTACTAATGTAAGACACTGCTACCTAGCTATACTACTAATGTAAGACACTGCTACCTAGCTATACTACTAATGTAAGACACTGCTACCTAGCTATACTACTAATGTAAGACACTGCTACGTAGCTATATTACTAATGTAAGACACTGCTACCTAGCTATATTACTAATGTAAGACACTGCTACCTAGCTATACTACTAATGTAAGACACTGCTACCTAGCTATATTACTAATGTAAGACACTGCTACCTAGCTATACTACTAATGTAAGACACTGCTACCTAGCTATACTACTAATGTAAGACACTGCTACCTAGCTATACTACTAATGTAAGACACTGCTACCTAGCTATATTACTAATGTAAGACCCTGCTACCTAGCTATATTACCAATGTAAGACACTGCTACCTAGCTATACTACTAATGTAAGACACTGCTACCTAGCTATATTACTAATGTAAGACACTGCTACCTAGCTATACTACTAATGTAAGACACTGCTACCTAGCTATACTACTAATGTAAGACACTGCTACCTAGCTATACTACTAATGTAAGACACTGCTACCTAGCTATACTACTAATGTAAGACACTGCTACCTAGCTATACTACTAATGTAAGACCCTGCTACCTAGCTCTATTACTAATGTAAGACACTGCTACCTAGCTATACTACTAATGTAAGACACTGCTACCTAGCTATATTACTAATGTAAGACACTGCTACCTAGCTATACTACTAATGTAAGACACTGCTACCTAGCTATACTACTAATGTAAGACACTGCTACCTAGCTATACTACTAATGTAAGACACTGCTACGTAGCTATATTACTAATGTAAGACACTGCTACCTAGCTATACTACTAATGTAAGACACTGCTACCTAGCTCTATTACTAATGTAAGACACTGCTACCTAGCTATACTACTAATGTAAGACACTGCTACGTAGCTATATTACTAATGTAAGACACTGCTACCTAGCTCTATTACTAATGTAAGACACTGCTACCTAGCTACACTACTAATGTAAGACACTGCTACCTAGCTATACTACTAATGTAAGACACTGCTACCTAGCTCTATTACTAATGTAAGACACTGCTACCTAGCTCTATTACTAATGTAAGACACTGCTACCTAGCTATACTACTAATGTAAGACACTGCTACCTAGCTCTATTACTAATGTAAGACACTGCTACCTAGCTCTATTACTAATGTAAGACACTGCTACCTAGCTCTATTACTAATGTAAGACACTGCTACCTAGCTATATTACTAATGTAAGACACTGCTACCTAGCTATATTACTAATGTAAGACACTGCTACCTAGCTATATTACTAATGTAAGACACTGCTACCTAGCTATATTACTAATGTAAGACACTGCTACCTAGCTATATTACTAATGTAAGACACTGCTACCCTTCTATACTACTAATGTAAGACACTGCTACCTAGCTATACTACTAATGTAAGACACTGCTACCTAGCTCTATTACTAATGTAAGACACTGCTACCTAGCTCTATTACTAATGTAAGACACTGCTACCCTTCTATACTACTAATGTAAGACACTGCTACCTAGCTATACTACTAATGTAAGACAATGCTACCTAGCTCTATTACTAATGTAAGACACTGCTATATTACTAATGTAAGACACTGCTACCTAGCTATATTACTAATGTAAGACACTGCTATATTACTAATGTAAGACACTGCTATATTACTAATATAAGACACTGCTACCTAGCTATATTACTAATGTAAGACACTGCTATATTACTAATGTAAGACACTGCTACCTAGCTATATTACTAATGTAAGACACTGCTACCTAGCTATATTACTAATGTAAGACACTGCTACCTAGCTATATTACTAATGTAAAACACTGCTACCTAGCTATATTACTAATGTAAGACACTGCTACCTAGCTATACTACTAATGTAAGACACTGCTACCTAGCTATACTACTAATGTAAGACACTGCTACCTAGCTATACTACTAATGTAAGACACTGCTACCTAGCTATACTACTAATGTAAGACACTGCTACGTAGCTATATTACTAATGTAAGACACTGCTACCTAGCTATACTACTAATGTAAGACACTGCTACCTAGCTCTATTACTAATGTAAGACACTGCTACCTAGCTATACTACTAATGTAAGACACTGCTACGTAGCTATATTACTAATGTAAGACACTGCTACCTAGCTCTATTACTAATGTAAGACACTGCTACCTAGCTACACTACTAATGTAAGACACTGCTACCTAGCTATACTACTAATGTAAGACACTGCTACCTAGCTCTATTACTAATGTAAGACACTGCTACCTAGCTCTATTACTAATGTAAGACACTGCTACCTAGCTCTACTACTAATGTAAGACACTGCTACCTAGCTATATTACTAATGTAAGACACTGCTACCTAGCTATATTACTAATGTAAGACACTGCTACCTAGCTATATTACTAATGTAAGACACTGCTACCTAGCTATATTACTAATGTAAGACACTGCTACCTAGCTATATTACTAATGTAAGACACTGCTACCCTTCTATACTACTAATGTAAGACACTGCTACCTAGCTATACTACTAATGTAAGACACTGCTACCTAGCTCTATTACTAATGTAAGACACTGCTACCTAGCTCTATTACTAATGTAAGACACTGCTACCCTTCTATACTACTAATGTAAGACACTGCTACCTAGCTATACTACTAATGTAAGACAATGCTACCTAGCTCTATTACTAATGTAAGACACTGCTATATTACTAATGTAAGACACTGCTACCTAGCTATATTACTAATGTAAGACACTGCTATATTACTAATGTAAGACACTGCTATATTACTAATATAAGACACTGCTACCTAGCTATATTACTAATGTAAGACACTGCTATATTACTAATGTAAGACACTGCTACCTAGCTATATTACTAATGTAAGACACTGCTACCTAGCTATATTACTAATGTAAGACACTGCTACCTAGCTATATTACTAATGTAAAACACTGCTACCTAGCTATATTACTAATGTAAGACACTGCTACCTAGCTATACTACTAATGTAAGACACTGCTACCTAGCTATACTACTAATGTAAGACACTGCTACCTAGCTATACTACTAATGTAAGACACTGCTACCTAGCTATACTACTAATGTAAGACACTGCTACCTAGCTATACTACTAATGTAAGACACTGCTACCTAGCTATACTACTAATGTAAGACACTGCTACCTAGCTACATTACTAATGTAAGACACTGCTACCTAGCTACACTACTAATGTAAGACACTGCTACCTAGCTATACTACTAATGTAAGACACTGCTACCTAGCTATATTACTAATGTAAGACACTGCTACCTAGCTATACTACTAATGTAAGACACTGCTACCTAGCTCTATTACTAATGTAAGACACTGCTACCTAGCTATATTACTAATGTAAGACACTGCTACCTAGCTATACTACTAATGTAAGACACTGCTACCTAGCTATACTACTAATGTAAGACACTGCTACCTAGCTATACTACTAATGTAAGACACTGCTACCTAGCTACATTACTAATGTAAGACACTGCTACCTAGCTACACTACTAATGTAAGACACTGCTACCTAGCTATACTACTAATGTAAGACACTGCTACCTAGCTATATTACTAATGTAAGAAGCTACTACCTACATATACTACTAATGTAATATGTAAGAAACTACTACCTACCTATACTACTAATGTAAGAAACTGCTACCTACCTACACTCTACTACCAGCTAGTCTTTATTAGCTCGTCTCTACTGACCCAAGTCCTAGTAGAAGGCTGAGAGACTGGAATGCCACCGTCTGCCAGAGTGCTGGAGGCAGACCAGGTAGCCTGGAGGCAGACCAGGTAGCCTGGAGGCAGACCAGGTAGCCTGGAGGCAGACCAGGTAGCCTGGAGGCAGACCAGGTAGCCTGGAGGCAGACCAGGTAGCCTGGAGGCAGACCAGGTAGCCTGGAGGCAGACCAGGTAGCCTGGAGGCAGACCAGGTAGCCTGGAGGCAGACCAGGTAGCCTGGAGGCAGACCAGGTAGCCTGGAGGCAGACCAGGTAGCCTGGAGGCAGACCAGGTAGCCTGGAGGCAGACCAGGTAGCCTGGAGGCAGACCAGGTAGCCTGGAGGCAGACCAGGTAGCCTGGAGGCTGACCAGGTAGCCTGGAGGCTGACCAGGTAGCCTGGAGGCTGACCAGGTAGCCTGGAGGCTGACCAGGTAGCCTGGAGGCTGACCAGCAACAGGTTCAAATCTGACAGGAAGGGTTTCTGACATTAGTATCCTAGAGGCCTTCTCTTATTGTTGTTGAGCAAAGCTCTTCATCTCTAAACGGCTCCCTATACTGAGACCCAATGCCTCAACCCCTCAGTGTATTTATTGCTATTTGTGTGACCGACCACCTCGATTCGGTCTTATGTTGCGAAATTTGAATTGTGTTTTTTACATTTGATTAAAGTAGAGACTCGGCTAGAAAATGGTATATCCATACACTGCTGTTGAGGAACAATGGGAAAGTCATTCTGCTTTGAAAGTTGATAAACTGGTAATCCCACTTTTGGGAAAATGGTCCTTGAATATTTTGGTACAGCACCTGGAATGCTCTAATTTGTCTACACCCATTCAGCATTGTTCACACCCTCTTAATCCTTAGCCCCACCCATCTCTTTAAGGATTCACATGTGAGGCCATGTGCTAAACAGAGGGAGTAGTGTAATAAACAACCAAAGATTAAGACTAAAAGTGGTGAACGTAGTAGCCTACAATAAGGAAAAACTCCAGGTAAAAATAAACTATCTAGTCCTTGGCCTATATCCTTATCTGATTTATGTGCAGGTTATGTTGTTCTTGACATTACTGTCTCTGGTAAACACACATGTTCAGACACACCTGGCTAACTTGATGGGTCATGTAATCATCTGGCGTAGTGGAGTCTTGGTAAACAATGAACCATAATCCCAAGCCGTAATGTACAAACGGATTGTCATAGCTAGCCACCATGCAGTAAATGCTGAAGCTAACCAACTAGGTTCAACGTTAGCTAGCTTGCTAACATTAGGCTATACCTAGCAATACAAATAACTTTTTGAGATAAAATATATTACTACACCGATCATAATGGTAACGTTAGCTAGCGAGCAGTGTGCTTTTTTAATTTAACATTTTTTAATTTCACCTTTATTTTACCAGGTAGGCTAGTTGAGAACAAGTTCTCATTTACAACTGCGACCTGGCCAAGATAAAGCAAAGCAGTTCGACAAAAACAACAACACAGAGTTACACATGGAGTAAAAACAAACATACAGTCAATAATACAGTAGAAAAAATCTATATACAGTGTGTGCAAATGTAGTAAGACTGGGTAGGTAAGGCAATAAATAGGCCATAGTGGCGAAGTAATTACAATATAGCAATTAAATACTGGAATGGTAGATGTGCAGAAGATGAATGTGCAAGTAGAGATACTGGGGTGCAAAGGAGCAAGATAAATAAATAAATAACAGTATGGGGATGAGGTAGGTAGATAGATGGACTGTTTACAGATGGGCTATGTACAGGTGCAGTGATCTGTGAGCTGCTCTGACAGCTTGTGCTTGAAGTTAGTGAGGGAGATATGGGTCTCCAGCAGTGATTTTTGCAGTTCGTTCCAGTCATTGGCAGCAGAGAACTGGAAGGAAAGACGACCAAAGGAGGAATTGGCTTTGGGGGTGACTAGAGAGATATACCTGCTGGAGCGCATGCTACGAGTGGGTGCTGCTATGGTGACCAGTGAGCTGAGATAAGGCGGAGCTTTACCTAGCAGAGACTTATAGATGACCTGGAGCCAGTGGGTTTGGCAACGAATATGTAGCGAGGGCCAGCTACCGAGAGCGTACAGGTCGCAGTGGTGGGTAGTATATGGGGCTTTGGTGACAAAACGGATGGCACTGTGATAGACTGCATTTAATTTGTTGAGTAGAGTGTTGGAGGCTATTTTGTAAATGACATCGCAGTCAAGGATCGGTAGGATAGTCAGTTTTATGAGGGTGTGTTTGGCAGCGTGAGTGAAGGAGGCTTTGTTGCGAAATAGGGAGCCGATTCTAGATTTAATTTTGGATTGGAGATGCTTAATGTGAGTCTGGAAAGAGAGTTTACAGTCTAGCCAGACACCTAGGTATTTGTAGTTGTCCACATATTCTAAGTCAAAGCCGTCCAGAGTAGTGATGCTGGACAGGCGGGCAGGTGCGGGCAGCGATCAGTTGAAGAGCATGCATTTAGTTTTACTAGCGTTTAAGAGCAGTTGGAGGCCACGGAAGGAGAGTTGTATGGCAATGATGCTCATCTGGAGGGTTGTTAACACAGTGTCCTAGGAAGGCCAGAAGTATACAGAATGGTGTCGTCTGCGTAGAGGTGGATCAGAGAATCACCAGCAGCAAGAGCGACATCATTGATGTAAACAGAGAAGAAAGTCGGTCCAAGAATTGAACCCTGTGGCACCCCCATAGAGACTGCCAGAGGTCCGGACAACAGGCCCTCTGATTTGACACACTGAACTCTATCGGAGAAGTAGTTGGTGAACCAGACGAGGCAGTCATTAGAGAAACCAAGGCTGTTGAGTCTGCCAATAAGAATGTGGTGATTGACAGAGTCGAAAGCCTTGGCCAGGTCAATGAATACGGCTGCACAGTATTGTCTCTTATCGATGGCGGTTATGATATCGTTTAGGACCTTGCACGTGGCTGAGGTGCACCCATGACCAGCTCGGAAACCGGATTGCATAGCGGAGAAGGTACGGTGGATTCGAAATGGTCGGTATTCTGTTTGTTAACTTGGCTTTCGAAGACCTTAGAATGGCAGGGTAGGATGGATATAGGTCTATAACAGTTTGGGTCTAGAGTGTCTCCCCAATTTGAAGAGGGGGATGACAATCTTTGGGAATCTCAGACGAAGACGACTTGCAATGAAAATGACTTCCTGACTTCCTGACAAAATTAGAATCATAATAATATCTGAAAATGTAGACTTTTACTTGTATACATACTGCATTTTTTCCCCTTTGACTTTTTCCACATTTCGTTACATTAAAGCCTTATTCTGAAATCTATAATTATTTTTTATTTCCTCGTCAATCAACACACCTTAATGACAAAGAAAAAAGTGTTTAGAAATTTTTGCAATTGTTTTACAAAAAAAAAAAAAACGGATCACATTTACATAAGTATTCAGACCCTTTACTCAGTACTTTGTTGAAGAACCTTTTGCAGTGATTACAGCCTCGAGTCTTCTTGGGTATGATGCTACAAGCTTGGCACACCTGTATTTGGGGAGTTTCTCCCGTTCTTCTCTGCAGATCCTCTCAAGCTCTGTCAGGTTGGATGGGGAGCGTCGCTACACAGCTATTTTCAGGTCTCTCCAGAGATGTTCAATCGGGTTCAAGTCCGGGCTCCGGCTGGGCCACTCAAGAACATTCAGATACTTGTTTCGAAGCCACTCCTGCATTCTCTTGGTTGTGTGCTTAGGGTCGTTGTCCTGTTTGAAGGTGAACCTTCACCCCCAGTTTGAGGTCCTGAGTGCTCTGGAGCAGGTTTTCATCAAGGATCTCTCTGTACTATGCTCCTGTCATGTTTCCCTCGATCCTGACTTGTCTCCCAGTCCCTGCTGCTGAAAAACATTCCCCATAGCATGATGCTGCCACCACCATGCTTCACCTTAGGGATGGTGCCAGGTCTCCTCCAGACGTGATGCTTGGCATTCAGACCAAAAGAGTTCAATCTTGGTTTCATCAAGACAGAGAATTTTGTTGCTCATGGTCTGAGAGTCTTTAGGTGACTTTTGGCAAACTCCAAGGGGGCTGTCATGTGCCTTTCAGTGAGGAGTGGCTTCTGTCTGGCCACTACCATAAAGGCCTGATTGGTGAAGTGCTGCAGAGATGGTTGTCCTTCTGGAAGGTTCTCCTATCTCCTCAGAGGAACTCTGGAGCTCAGTCAGAGTGACCATTGGGTTGTTGGTCACCTCCCTGAGGCCCTTCTCCCACGATTGCTCCGTTTGGCCGGGCAGCCAGCTCTAGGAAGATTCTTGTTGGTTCCAAACTTCTTCCACTTAATAATGATGCAACCATGTTCTTGGGGACCTTCAATTCTGTCTCGGAGCTCTAGAGACAATTCCTTCGACCTCATGGCTTGTTTTTTGCTTTGACAAGCATTGTCAACTGTGGGACCTTATATAGACAGGTTTGTGCCTTTCCAAATCATGTCCAATCAATTGAATTGACCACAGATGGACTTCAATCAAGTTGTAGAAACATCTCAAGGATGATCAATGGAAACAGGATGCACCTGAGCTCAATTTAGTCTCATAGCAAAGGGTCTGAATACTTATGTAAATAATGTTTTTTGTGTTTTATATTTTTAATACTTTTTGCAAAAAAAATTCTAAAAAGCCTGTTTTCACTTTGTCGTTATGGGGTTTTGTGTGTAGATTGAGGAGGAAATTATTTTATTTAATCGATTTTAGAATAATGTAACAAAATGTGGGAAAAGGGAGATGGTTCTGAATTCTTTCCCGAATGTAGATGGATGACCGCTTCACTGGATCCTCTTTAACTTAGATGCCATGTGCCCCATTTTCTGTTTGTTTTGCCCGTTGTCAAGTCACTCCGCTTCACACTGACCGTGTGCAGAAAGTAGTCCATCACAACTTTTCCCCAATGATCTTTGTCGATAGCGCCTGTAACGTTGTTGAGAGCAGTAGCAACACTGTTGCAGTTGTCCCCATGGCTAACGTTGTACGCTATCTTTCAAAAACTCTTCGGTAGCATTATCTACACATACTGAGCAGCTCCTGTTGTAGACATTATCTCAGCCAATCATGGCTAGCGGGAAGGTTACTGCCTTTTCCCATGGCTTAAACCAACTAGGTAGTGAAGGAGTGGGTGTGTTAGGGTCAGAGGTCAGGGATCAGGGTTAATGTTATGTGTTCCAGACCCCCCTGTGGCAGTGAAGGAGTGGGTGTGTTAGGGTCAGAGGTCAGAGGTCAGGGTTAATGTTATGTGTTCCAGACCCCCCTGTGGCAGTGAAGGAGTGGGTGTGTTAGGGTCAGAGGTCAGAGGTCAGGGTTAATGTTATGTGTTCCAGACCCCCCTGTGGTAGTGGAGTGGGTGTGTTAGGGTCAGAGGTCAGAGGTCAGGGTTAATGTTATGTGTTCCAGACCCCCCTGTGGTAGTGAAGGAGTGGGTGTGTTAGGGTCAGAGGTCAGCGTTAATGTTATTAATGTGTTCCAGACCCCCCTGTGGTATTGAAGGAGTGGGTGTGTTAGGGTCAGAGGTCAGAGGTCAGGGTTAATGTTATGTGTTCCAGACCCCCCTGTGGCAGTGAAGGAGTGGGTGTGTTAGGGTCAGAGGTCAGAGGTCAGGGTTAATGTTATGTGTTCCAGACCCCCCTGTGGCAGTGAAGGAGTGGGTGTGTTAGGGTCAGAGGTCAGGATTAATGTTTTCCAGACCCCCCTGTGGCAGTGAATGAGTGGGTGTGTTAGGGTCAGAGGTCAGGGATCAGGGTTAATGTTATGTGTTCCAGACCCCCCTGTGGCAGTGAATGAGTGGGTGTGTTAGGGTCAGAGGTCAGGGATCAGGGTTAATGTTATTAATGTGTTCCAGACCCCCCTGTGGTAGTGAATGAGTGGGTGTGTTAGGGTCAGGGATCAGGGTTAATGTTATAGACCCCCCCTATGGCAGTGAAGGAGTGGGTGTGTTAGGGTCAGAGGTCAGGGTTAATGTTATTAATGTGTTCCAGACCCCCCTGTGGCAGTGAAGGAGTTAGGGTAAGAGGTCAGAGGTCAGGGTTAATGTTATTAATGTGTTCCAGACCCCCCTGTGGCAGTGAAGGAGTGGGCGGCCTACAAGGGGAAGTCCCCCCACACCCCAGAGCTGGTGGAGGCTCTGTCCTTCCGAGAGTGGACCTGTCCAAACCTGAAGAAGCTGTGGCTGGGCAAGGCTGTGGAGGATAAGAATGGCAGGATGAGGGCCTTTCTGGCCTGTATGAGGTCAGATGCCCCAGCCATGCTCAACCCAACCTGCGTCCCCACACACCTACTGGTTCTCTGCTGCGTGTTGAGGTGAGGGAACACACACACACACACACACACACACACACACACACACCACACACCACACCACACCACACCACACACACACTGAGAGGCAGACAAATAATCTGTAGTTTTCTGCTGGAATGTCTAATGTATTGTTCGATGTTGAGGTGATGGTTGTAATGTATTGTTCTGTGTTGAGAGACTATGGTTGTAATGTATTGTTCTGTGTTGAGAGGTGATGGTTGTAATGTATTGTTCTGTGTTGAGAGGTGATGGGGTTGTAATGTATTGTTCTGTGTTGAGAGGTGATGGTTGTAATGTATTGTTCTGTGTTGAGAGGTGATGGTTGTAATGTATTGTTCTGTGTTGAGAGGTGATGGGGTTGTAATGTATTGTTCTGTGTTGAGAGGTGATGGTTGTAATGTATTGTTCTGTGTTGAGAGGTGATGGTTGTAATGTATTGTTCTGTGTTGAGAGGTGATGGTTGTAATGTATTGTTCTGTGTTGAGAGGTGATGGTTGTAATGTATTGTTCTGTGTTGAGAGACGATGGGGTTGTAATGTATTGTTCTGTGTTGAGAGGTGATGGTTGTAATGTATTGTTCTGTGTTGAGAGACGATGGGGTTGTAATGTATTGTTCTGTGTTGAGAGGTGATGGTTGTAATGTATTGTTCTGTGTTGAGGTGATGGTTGTAATGTATTGTTCTGTGTTGAGAGGTTGTAATGTATTGTTCTGTGTTGAGAGGTGATGGTTGTAATGTATTGTTCTGTGTTGAGAGGTGATGGTTGTAATGTATTGTTCTGTGTTGAGAGGTTGTAATGTATTGTTCTGTGTTTCTGTGTTGAGAGGTGATGGTTGTAATGTATTGTTCTGTGTTGAGAGGTGATGGTTGTAATGTATTGTTCTGTGTTGAGAGGTTGTAATGTATTGTTCTGTGTTGAGAGGTGATGGTTGTAATGTATTGTTCTGTGTTGAGAGGTGATGGTTGTAATGTATTGTTCTGTGTTGAGAGGTGATGGTTGTAATGTATTGTTCTGTGTTGAGAGGTGATGGTTGTAATGTATTGTTCTGTGTTGAGAGGTGATGGTTGTAATGTATTGTTCTGTGTTGAGAGGTGATGGTTGTAATGTATTGTTCTGTGTTGAGAGGTGATGGTTGTAATGTATTGTTCTGTGTTGAGAGGTGATGGTTGTAATGTATTGTTCTGTGTTGAGAGGTGATGGTTGTAATGTATTGTTCTGTGTTGAGAGGTGATGGTTGTAATGTATTGTTCTGTGTTGAGAGGTGATGGTTGTAATGTATTGTTCTGTGTTGAGAGGTGATGGTTGTAATGTATTGTTCTGTGTTGAGAGGTGATGGTTGTAATGTATTGTTCTGTGTTGAGAGGTGATGGTTGTAATGTATTGTTCTGTGTTGAGAGGTGATGGTTGTAATGTATTGTTCTGTGTTGAGAGGTGATGGTTGTAATGTATTGTTCTGTGTTGAGAGGTGATGGTTGTAATGTATTGTTCTGTGTTGAGAGGTGATGGTTGTAATGTATTGTTCTGTGTTGAGAGGTTGTAATGTATTGTTCTGTGTTGAGAGGTTGTAATGTATTGTTCTGTGTTGAGAGGTGATGGTTGTAATGTATTGTTCTGTGTTGAGAGGTGATGGTTGTAATGTATTGTTCTGTGTTGAGAGGTGATGGTTGTAATGTATTGTTCTGTGTTGAGAGGTGATGGTTGTAATGTATTGTTCTGTGTTGAGAGGTGATGGTTGTAATGTATTGTTCTGTGTTGAGAGGTGATGGTTGTAATGTATTGTTCTGTGTTGAGAGACGATGGGGTTGTAATGTATTGTTCTGTGTTGAGAGGTGATGGTTGTAATGTATTGTTCTGTGTTGAGAGGTGATGGTTGTAATGTATTGTTCTGTGTTGAGAGACGATGGGGTTGTAATGTATTGTTCTGTGTTGAGAGGTGATGTTTGTAATGTATTGTTCTGTGTTGAGAGGTTGTAATGTATTGTTCTGTGTTGAGAGGTGATGGTTGTAATGTATTGTTCTGTGTTGAGAGGTGATGGTTGTAATGTATTGTTCTGTGTTGAGAGGTGATGGTTGTAATGTATTGTTCTGTGTTGAGAGGTTGTAATGTATTGTTCTGTGTTGAGAGGTTGTAATGTATTGTTCTGTGTTGAGAGGTGATGGTTGTAATGTATTGTTCTGTGTTGAGAGGTGATGGTTGTAATGTATTGTTCTGTGTTGAGAGGTGATGGTTGTAATGTATTGTTCTGTGTTGAGAGGTGATGGTTGTAATGTATTGTTCTGTGTTGAGAGGTGATGGTTGTAATGTATTGTTCTGTGTTGAGAGGTTGTAATGTATTGTTCTGTGTTGAGAGGTGATGGTTGTAATGTATTGTTCTGTGTTGAGAGGTGATGGTTGTAATGTATTGTTCTGTGTTGAGAGGTGATGGTTGTAATGTATTGTTCTGTGTTGAGAGGTTGTAATGTATTGTTCTGTGTTGAGAGGTGATGGTTGTAATGTATTGTTCTGTGTTGAGAGGTGATGGTTGTAATGTATTGTTCTGTGTTGAGAGACGATGGGGTTGTAATGTATTGTTCTGTGTTGAGAGGTGATGGTTGTAATGTATTGTTCTGTGTTGAGAGACGATGGGGTTGTAATGTATTGTTCTGTGTTGAGAGGTGATGGTTGTAATGTATTGTTCTGTGTTGAGAGACGATGGGGTTGTAATGTATTGTTCTGTGTTGAGAGGTGATGGTTGTAATGTATTGTTCTGTGTTGAGAGGTGATGGTTGTAATGTATTGTTCTGTGTTGAGAGGTGATGGTTGTAATGTATTGTTCTGTGTTGAGAGGTGATGGTTGTAATGTATTGTTCTGTGTTGAGAGGTGATGGTTGTAATGTATTGTTCTGTGTTGAGAGGTGATGGTTGTAATGTATTGTTCTGTGTTGAGAGGTTGTAATGTATTGTTCTGTGTTGAGAGGTGATGGTTGTAATGTATTGTTCTGTGTTGAGAGGTGATGGTTGTAATGTATTGTTCTGTGTTGAGAGGTGATGGTTGTAATGTATTGTTCTGTGTTGAGAGGTTGTAATGTATTGTTCTGTGTTGAGAGGTTGTAATGTATTGTTCTGTGTTGAGAGGTGATGGTTGTAATGTATTGTTCTGTGTTGAGAGGTGATGGTTGTAATGTATTGTTCTGTGTTGAGAGGTGATGGTTGTAATGTATTGTTCTGTGTTGAGAGGTGATGGTTGTAATGTATTGTTCTGTGTTGAGAGACGATGGGGTTGTAATGTATTGTTCTGTGTTGAGAGGTGATGGTTGTAATGTATTGTTCTGTGTTGAGAGGTGATGGTTGTAATGTATTGTTCTGTGTTGAGAGGTGATGGTTGTAATGTATTGTTCTGTGTTGAGAGGTGATGGTTGTAATGTATTGTTCTGTGTTGAGAGACGATGAGGTTGTAATGTATTGTTCTGTGTTGAGAGGTTGTAATGTATTGTTCTGTGTTGAGAGGTGATGGTTGTAATCTATTGTTCTGTGTTGAGAGGTTGTAATGTATTGTTCTGTGTTGAGAGGTGATGGTTGTAATGTATTGTTCTGTGTTGAGAGGTAATGTATTGTTCTGTGTTGAGAGGTGATGGTTGTAATGTATTGTTCTGTGTTGAGAGGTGATGGTTGTAATGTATTGTTCTGTGTTGAGAGGTGATGGTTGTAATGTATTGTTCTGTGTTGAGAGGTGATGGTTGTAATGTATTGTTCTGTGTTGAGAGGTGATGGTTGTAATGTATTGTTCTGTGTTGAGAGGTGATGGTTGTAATGTATTGTTCTGTGTTGAGAGGTGATGGTTGTAATGTATTGTTCTGTGTTGAGAGGTGATGGTTGTAATGTATTGTTCTGTGTTGAGAGGTGATGGTTGTAATGTATTGTTCTGTGTTGAGAGGTTGTAATGTATTGTTCTGTGTTGAGAGGTGATGGTTGTAATGTATTGTTCTGTGTTGAGAGGTGATGGTTGTAATGTATTGTTCTGTGTTGAGAGGTGATGGTTGTAATGTATTGTTCTGTGTTGAGAGGTGATGGTTGTAATGTATTGTTCTGTGTTGAGAGGTTGTAATGTATTGTTCTGTGTTGAGAGGTGATGGTTGTAATGTATTGTTCTGTGTTGAGAGGTGATGGTTGTAATGTATTGTTCTGTGTTGAGAGGTGATGGTTGTAATGTATTGTTCTGTGTTGAGAGGTGATGGTTGTAATGTATTGTTCTGTGTTGAGAGGTGATGGTTGTAATGTATTGTTCTGTGTTGAGAGGTGATGGTTGTAATGTATTGTTCTGTGTTGAGAGGTGATGGTTGTAATGTATTGTTCTGTGTTGAGAGGTGATGGTTGTAATGTATTGTTCTGTGTTGAGAGGTGATGGTTGTAATGTATTGTTCTGTGTTGAGAGGTGATGGTTGTAATGTATTGTTCTGTGTTGAGAGGTGATGGTTGTAATGTATTGTTCTGTGTTGAGACGATGATGGTTGTAATGTATTGTTCTGTGTTGAGAGGTGATGGTTGTAATGTATTGTTCTGTGTTGAGAGGTGATGGTTGTAATGTATTGTTCTGTGTTGAGACGATGATGGTTGTAATGTATTGTTCTGTGTTGAGAGGTGATGGTTGTAATGTATTGTTCTGTGTTGAGAGGTGATGGTTGTAATGTATTGTTCTGTGTTGAGAGGTGATGGTTGTAATGTATTGTTCTGTGTTGAGAGGTGATGGTTGTAATGTATTGTTCTGTGTTGAGAGGTGATGGTTGTAATGTATTGTTCTGTGTTGAGAGGTGATGGTTGTAATGTATTGTTCTGTGTTTCTGTGTTGAGAGGTGATGGTTGTAATGTATTGTTCTGTGTTGATAGGTGATGGTTGTAATGTATTGTTCTGTGTTGAGAGGTGATGGTTGTAATGTATTGTTCTGTGTTGAGAGGTGATGGTTGTAATGTATTGTTCTGTGTTGAGAGGTGATGGTTGTAATGTATTGTTCTGTGTTGAGAGGTGATGGTTGTAATGTATTGTTCTGTGTTGAGAGGTGATGGTTGTAATGTATTGTTCTGTGTTGAGAGGTTGTAATGTATTGTTCTGTGTTGAGAGGTTGTAATGTATTGTTCTGTGTTGAGAGGTGATGGTTGTAATGTATTGTTCTGTGTTGAGAGGTGATGGTTGTAATGTATTGTTCTGTGTTGAGAGGTGATGGTTGTAATGTATTGTTCTGTGTTGAGAGGTGATGGTTGTAATGTATTGTTCTGTGTTGAGAGGTGATGGTTGTAATGTATTGTTCTGTGTTGAGAGGTTGTAATGTATTGTTCTGTGTTGAGAGGTGATGGTTGTAATGTATTGTTCTGTGTTGAGAGACGATGGGGTTGTAATGTATTGTTCTGTGTTGAGAGGTGATGGTTGTAATGTATTGTTCTGTGTTGAGAGGTGATGGTTGTAATGTATTGTTCTGTGTTGAGAGACGATGGGGTTGTAATGTATTGTTCTGTGTTGAGAGGTGATGGTTGTAATGTATTGTTCTGTGTTGAGAGGTGATGGTTGTAATGTATTGTTCTGTGTTGAGAGACGATGGGGTTGTAATGTATTGTTCTGTGTTGAGAGGTGATGGTTGTAATGTATTGTTCTGTGTTGAGGTGATGGTTGTAATGTATTGTTCTGTGTTGAGAGGTGATGGTTGTAATGTATTGTTCTGTGTTGAGAGGTGATGGTTGTAATGTATTGTTCTGTGTTGAGGTGATGGTTGTAATGTATTGTTCTGTGTTGAGAGGTGATGGTTGTAATGTATTGTTCTGTGTTGAGAGGTGATGGTTGTAATGTATTGTTCTGTGTTGAGAGGTGATGGTTGTAATGTATTGTTCTGTGTTGAGAGGTGATGGTTGTAATGTATTGTTCTGTGTTGAGAGGTGATGGTTGTAATGTATTGTTCTGTGTTGAGAGGTGATGGTTGTAATGTATTGTTCTGTGTTGAGAGGTGATGGTTGTAATGTATTGTTCTGTGTTGAGAGACGATGGGGTTGTAATGTATTGTTCTGTGTTGAGAGGTGATGGTTGTAATGTATTGTTCTGTGTTGAGAGGTGATGGTTGTAATGTATTGTTCTGTGTTGAGAGACGATGGGGTTGTAATGTATTGTTCTGTGTTGAGAGGTGATGTTTGTAATGTATTGTTCTGTGTTGAGGTGATGGTTGTAATGTATTGTTCTGTGTTGAGAGGTGATGGTTGTAATGTATTGTTCTGTGTTGAGAGGTGATGGTTGTAATGTATTGTCCAGCAACATCATTGTGAGAAGTTGTCAACACCAACTCACGAAGTTTTACTGGTACCACAACCTGACTAATCGCCTCCCCTAGAAAACGACTACCATGAGACACCCACTTTCTCATCAGGACATCCTCTTTGAGAAAATAGCAATGGGTGACATCTCCCAACTGTTCCACAGGCACAATTTGGTCACGCAACTCTTCCAATGTGGGGTCAGTCCGCTGCGCACTGACTAGATCTGAGTGGGTAACAGACAACGGAATAACAGGGAAAGCAGTGGCATACTTCTTTGTGGTATTCTCATCAGTCGGCACAGTGACCAGTTCGCCACGACTCATAGAACTCATCACTGCACACGCACGGAACATCCCTGGGGAGCTCTGTACACTCTCATCTGGAATCTCAACAACTGACGGCTTTATGGGAACAACTCGAGATGGAAACACGACAGGCCATACACGATCACCAGCCAAGTTATTCCCAAGAACAACGTCAACACCCTCAATAGGCAACGAAGGACGCACCCCCACGACAACCTCACCTTTTACCAGCCCACAATCCAACATCATTTTATGTAATGGAACTGAAAGAGTGTTCAAACCTATCCCCCTAATTAGAACACTCTTCCCCGAATCAGTCTCAGCTGAAAAGGGTAACACAGACTCCAACACAAACGATTCGGAGGCACCTGTGTCTCTCAAGATCTTCACTGGCACCAATTCCTTACTCCCTAATATAGACACATAACCTTCCGTAATGAAAGGTAAATAGCCTGAGTGAATATGGACTTTCACCTGCCCCTGAGACCATGTGTCATGAGTGAACTGATGTGAAACAGACGCAGCTAACGCCGTAGGCTTAGATTTAACGTAATCACGCGTACTGAATTTGTCCTTTTCCCTGAGAACCGGACATTCGTTTTTCCAATGACCTGAATCATGACAGTAATGACACTCTTGCCCAAAGTCAACTTTACCACAGGAGTCAGGCTCACCCCGAGTTGAATTAAACTCTGCCCGTGAACCAAAGTATTTCGGTGAGCGAAGGTCAAATCTATTCGAACGCCCCCACTCATTCCGAATACGGGGCTCTGCAAAGACTCTTTTGTGAGTTAACATATACTCATCCGCCAAAACCGCTGCTTCAACGACATTCTTTACTTTTCGTTCGTTAATATACGTGGCAATGCGATCAGGGATTGTGTCCTTAAATTGCTCTAACATAATCAGATCACACAGCCCTTGGAAAGTCACAACTGCAGAGGCAGAACACCAGCGATTAAACTGTACAGATAATTGTCGCGCAAACTCCACATGAGTCTGTTGATCATCCCTTTTTAAAGTTCTAAATCGTTGGCGGTAAGCCTCAGGGACCAATTCATAAATCTGCAACACAGCCATTTTAACCTTATCATAACAGGTACTGTCGTGTACACTAAGAGCTGAATATGCTTCCTGCGCTTTACCAGTCAGCACACACTGCAACATTAAGGTGCGGTCAGAATCAGGCCAACTCCTAGCGTCAGCAACACGCTCAAACAACAAAAAAAATGTCTCAGGGTCCTTTTCATTAAACTGAGGCAATAACCGTAAGTTCCCAACAATATCAAATGTGTCCGGGGCACGACCAAAAGAGGAACGACCCCTAGGTAACTCTTGGTCACCTTCCCAGAACAAACTCTCCCCTGAAATCTTTCCTTCCCTAATCAACTCTATCCGTTCTTGTTGCAACTTGATTTTAGCCATCTCCATATCTTGTTTAAATGCTAATTCCTTTTCATACTTTACACGATCATGATTTAGCTTCTCACGATCATGCTCTAGCTGTAACAGAAGCAGTTCTTTCTGCTGTTCAAAAAGAAGACTACTAGGACTAACCGATGGAATGGCCATTGTAACGTTACGGGGAGATGACTCCTCAGCAGAGGCTGGCCCAGTGGTAACTTCAAGAACACCACTCTCCATCAGATTGGCCTTCAATATCAACCTAATAGAATTCTTTAAACGTTTATCACTAATTTCAACCTTGTAGTATTCGGCGATTTTCAACAGCTGTTCTTTAGTACCTAATTCTAACAATTCCTCTGATGGAAAGCGAATGAACTCATCTACAAAAGACGCCATAGTTACAAAAAAAAATTCTCACTCTTCCCCTCTGCTGAGCACACCAGACCACAACTCAAGAAATGACAATCACCCTGAGCACCACAGAAGAGAGAGAAGATAAGGAGCTTCCCCAAAACCTACTATAACTCAACCCTAGTCTTCGTGCGGATTTGCGGTGGGTATTTACGCACTGTAGCCCGCTGGCAAGGTAATAAACCCCCCAGCACGCTGGCAGATTCCACCAAGCCACGGATGTGCCCCCGAGACAACTGCTCAGTCCACAGACACCACACAAAAATAACAAACATTAACCATGCCCAACATATTCCAAAAATGAAACACGTCACTAAGCCTATCAGGGGTAAAAGGCTATAGCTCCGGGTAGTAAATTCCACTACCCTACCAAATCTCCCACTGAGGTACACAGCCGATTACTCACCTCCTCAGACCGATGTCCCAACAGAAAGTAGAACAAGAGTTTCCAGGCTGGGCAGGGCCTGGAAACTAACCATTATACTCTCTCTCCAACACAGCACACAAACCAAACAACAAAGGCAACCAATACTAGGCCTATCAAACTCAAACCAAAAATATAAACCAAACACGTACCTCCACGTTCTCCCAAACCAATACGTTCAATTATCCCGGACGAGCCCCCACTTGTCACGAACCGGCTCAAAGCCCGTAACAAAAGGGAGACACGTGGAGATAAAAAGTAACAAAATATATATTTATTAAATAAAGAAACTATGTATAATATACAATGGTGTGTGTAATCAGTAATCAGTAGTGTAAGTGAATGTTTTGCATGGATGAATGTGATAATGCAAGGTGTTGAAAGATGCTAAAACAAACAACCAAAAAGCACAACCAAACGCAACAAAATCTAACAAAGTGTCTGTATGGAGAGAGTCTCCTTGATGAATGGGGAAGTGGTGATTTTATCCTGGGAGAGTGGGCCCAGGTGTTCCCCATGTAGCTGACGACCCTCCCAACTCCACCCACCGACATCCTAATAGGGAAACAAGAGCAAGGAGAGAGAGAAAACGGTAGACAGAATGGGAGGGTCGTCACACTGTGTTGAGGTGATGGTTGTAATGTATTGTTCTGTGTTGAGAGGTGATGGTTGTAATGTATTGTTCTGTGTTGAGAGGTGATGGTTGTAATGTATTGTTCTGTGTTGAGAGGTGATGGTTGTAATGTATTGTTCTGTGTTGAGAGGTGATGGTTGTAATGTATTGTTCTGTGTTGAGAGGTGATGGTTGTAATGTATTGTTCTGTGTTGAGAGGTGATGGTTGTAATGTATTGTTCTGTGTTGAGAGGTTGTAATGTATTGTTCTGTGTTGAGAGGTGATGGTTGTAATGTATTGTTCTGTGTTGAGAGGTGATGGTTGTAATGTATTGTTCTGTGTTGAGAGGTGATGGTTGTAATGTATTGTTCTGTGTTGAGAGGTTGTAATGTATTGTTCTGTGTTGAGAGGTTGTAATGTATTGTTCTGTGTTGAGAGGTGATGGTTGTAATGTATTGTTCTGTGTTGAGAGGTGATGGTTGTAATGTATTGTTCTGTGTTGAGAGGTGATGGTTGTAATGTATTGTTCTGTGTTGAGAGGTGATGGTTGTAATGTATTGTTCTGTGTTGAGAGGTGATGGTTGTAATGTATTGTTCTGTGTTGAGAGGTTGTAATGTATTGTTCTGTGTTGAGAGGTGATGGTTGTAATGTATTGTTCTGTGTTGAGAGGTGATGGTTGTAATGTATTGTTCTGTGTTGAGAGGTGATGGTTGTAATGTATTGTTCTGTGTTGAGAGGTGATGGTTGTAATGTATTGTTCTGTGTTGAGAGGTTGTAATGTATTGTTCTGTGTTGAGAGGTGATGGTTGTAATGTATTGTTCTGTGTTGAGAGGTGATGGTTGTAATGTATTGTTCTGTGTTGAGAGGTGATGGTTGTAATGTATTGTTCTGTGTTGAGAGGTTGTAATGTATTGTTCTGTGTTGAGAGGTGATGGTTGTAATGTATTGTTCTGTGTTGAGAGGTGATGGTTGTAATGTATTGTTCTGTGTTGAGAGACGATGGGGTTGTAATGTATTGTTCTGTGTTGAGAGGTGATGGTTGTAATGTATTGTTCTGTGTTGAGAGACGATGGGGTTGTAATGTATTGTTCTGTGTTGAGAGGTGATGGTTGTAATGTATTGTTCTGTGTTGAGAGACGATGGGGTTGTAATGTATTGTTCTGTGTTGAGAGGTGATGGTTGTAATGTATTGTTCTGTGTTGAGAGGTGATGGTTGTAATGTATTGTTCTGTGTTGAGAGGTGATGGTTGTAATGTATTGTTCTGTGTTGAGAGGTGATGGTTGTAATGTATTGTTCTGTGTTGAGAGGTGATGGTTGTAATGTATTGTTCTGTGTTGAGAGGTGATGGTTGTAATGTATTGTTCTGTGTTGAGAGGTTGTAATGTATTGTTCTGTGTTGAGAGGTGATGGTTGTAATGTATTGTTCTGTGTTGAGAGGTGATGGTTGTAATGTATTGTTCTGTGTTGAGAGGTGATGGTTGTAATGTATTGTTCTGTGTTGAGAGGTTGTAATGTATTGTTCTGTGTTGAGAGGTTGTAATGTATTGTTCTGTGTTGAGAGGTGATGGTTGTAATGTATTGTTCTGTGTTGAGAGGTGATGGTTGTAATGTATTGTTCTGTGTTGAGAGGTGATGGTTGTAATGTATTGTTCTGTGTTGAGAGGTGATGGTTGTAATGTATTGTTCTGTGTTGAGAGACGATGGGGTTGTAATGTATTGTTCTGTGTTGAGAGGTGATGGTTGTAATGTATTGTTCTGTGTTGAGAGACGATGGGGTTGTAATGTATTGTTCTGTGTTGAGAGGTGATGGTTGTAATGTATTGTTCTGTGTTGAGAGACGATGAGGTTGTAATGTATTGTTCTGTGTTGAGAGGTTGTAATGTATTGTTCTGTGTTGAGAGGTGATGGTTGTAATCTATTGTTCTGTGTTGAGAGGTTGTAATGTATTGTTCTGTGTTGAGAGGTGATGGTTGTAATGTATTGTTCTGTGTTGAGAGGTAATGTATTGTTCTGTGTTGAGAGGTGATGGTTGTAATGTATTGTTCTGTGTTGAGAGGTGATGGTTGTAATGTATTGTTCTGTGTTGAGAGGTGATGGTTGTAATGTATTGTTCTGTGTTGAGAGGTGATGGTTGTAATGTATTGTTCTGTGTTGAGAGGTGATGGTTGTAATGTATTGTTCTGTGTTGAGAGGTGATGGTTGTAATGTATTGTTCTGTGTTGAGAGGTGATGGTTGTAATGTATTGTTCTGTGTTGAGAGGTGATGGTTGTAATGTATTGTTCTGTGTTGAGAGGTGATGGTTGTAATGTATTGTTCTGTGTTGAGAGGTTGTAATGTATTGTTCTGTGTTGAGAGGTGATGGTTGTAATGTATTGTTCTGTGTTGAGAGGTGATGGTTGTAATGTATTGTTCTGTGTTGAGAGGTGATGGTTGTAATGTATTGTTCTGTGTTGAGAGGTGATGGTTGTAATGTATTGTTCTGTGTTGAGAGGTTGTAATGTATTGTTCTGTGTTGAGAGGTGATGGTTGTAATGTATTGTTCTGTGTTGAGAGGTGATGGTTGTAATGTATTGTTCTGTGTTGAGAGGTGATGGTTGTAATGTATTGTTCTGTGTTGAGAGGTGATGGTTGTAATGTATTGTTCTGTGTTGAGAGGTGATGGTTGTAATGTATTGTTCTGTGTTGAGAGGTGATGGTTGTAATGTATTGTTCTGTGTTGAGAGGTGATGGTTGTAATGTATTGTTCTGTGTTGAGAGGTGATGGTTGTAATGTATTGTTCTGTGTTGAGAGGTGATGGTTGTAATGTATTGTTCTGTGTTGAGACGATGATGGTTGTAATGTATTGTTCTGTGTTGAGAGGTGATGGTTGTAATGTATTGTTCTGTGTTGAGAGGTGATGGTTGTAATGTATTGTTCTGTGTTGAGACGATGATGGTTGTAATGTATTGTTCTGTGTTGAGAGGTGATGGTTGTAATGTATTGTTCTGTGTTGAGAGGTTGTAATGTATTGTTCTGTGTTGAGAGGTGATGGTTGTAATGTATTGTTCTGTGTTGAGAGGTGATGGTTGTAATGTATTGTTCTGTGTTGAGAGGTGATGGTTGTAATGTATTGTTCTGTGTTGAGAGGTGATGGTTGTAATGTATTGTTCTGTGTTGAGAGGTGATGGTTGTAATGTATTGTTCTGTGTTGAGAGACGATGGGGTTGTAATGTATTGTTCTGTGTTGAGAGGTGATGGTTGTAATGTATTGTTCTGTGTTGAGAGGTGATGGTTGTAATGTATTGTTCTGTGTTGAGAGACGATGGGGTTGTAATGTATTGTTCTGTGTTGAGAGGTGATGGTTGTAATGTATTGTTCTGTGTTGAGACGATGATGGTTGTAATGTATTGTTCTGTGTTGAGAGGTGATGGTTGTAATGTATTGTTCTGTGTTGAGAGGTGATGGTTGTAATGTATTGTTCTGTGTTGAGAGGTTGTAATGTATTGTTCTGTGTTGAGAGGTGATGGTTGTAATGTATTGTTCTGTGTTGAGAGGTGATGGTTGTAATGTATTGTTCTGTGTTGAGAGGTGATGGTTGTAATGTATTGTTCTGTGTTGAGAGGTGATGGTTGTAATGTATTGTTCTGTGTTGAGAGGTGATGGTTGTAATGTATTGTTCTGTGTTGAGAGGTGATGGTTGTAATGTATTGTTCTGTGTTGAGAGGTGATGGTTGTAATGTATTGTTCTGTGTTGAGAGGTGATGGTTGTAATGTATTGTTCTGTGTTGAGAGGTGATGGTTGTAATGTATTGTTCTGTGTTGAGAGGTGATGGTTGTAATGTATTGTTCTGTGTTGAGAGGTGATGGTTGTAATGTATTGTTCTGTGTTGAGAGGTGATGGTTGTAATGTATTGTTCTGTGTTGAGAGACGATGGGGTTGTAATGTATTGTTCTGTGTTGAGAGGTGATGGTTGTAATGTATTGTTCTGTGTTGAGAGACGATGGGGTTGTAATGTATTGTTCTGTGTTGAGAGGTGATGGTTGTAATGTATTGTTCTGTGTTGAGAGACGATGGGGTTGTAATGTATTGTTCTGTGTTGAGAGGTGATGGTGATGGAAGACCTGATCAAGACCAGTGTTACTAAAATCCGATCATTACTAATTCAGTTCCTGTATGTTGTCATGTTGTATTTTGCCTTGTGTTCTAGGTTTATGTTACAATGGCCAGGCGTAAGAGTGTTGCGTGGTAAGGAACTGGACGCGTTCCTCGCCCAAGCACTTTCTCCGAAACTCTATGAGCCTGAACAGCTGCAGGAACTCAAGGTGATTTTACCACCCAGTGGCAGCCAGGGGTATTACATGTTGCTTTCACCCACACACACACACACACACATTAACTATACTCCTGGACTAGTCTGAGGAGTGTCCTGGAACCACCCAGTGGCAGACAGTGGTATTACATGTTGCTTTCACCCACACACACACACACACACATTAACTTTACTCCTGGACTAGTCTGAGGAGTGTCCTGGAACCACCCAGTGGCAGACAGTGGTATTAGGGTCTGGAACACATAACATTAACCCTGACCTCTGACCCTAACACACCCACTCCTTCACTGCCACAGGGGGGTCTGGAACACATAACATTAACCCTGACCTCTGACCTCTGACCCTAACACACCCACTCCTTCAATACCACAGGGGGGTCTGGAACACATTAATAACATTAACGCTGACCTCTGACCCTAACACACCCACTCCTTCACTACCATAGGGGGGGTCTGGAACACATAACATTAACCCTGTAGTGGAGGGTTACTACTGTAGTGGAGGGTTACTACTGTAGTGGAGGGTTACTACTGTAGTGGAGGGTTACTACTGTAGTGGAGGGTTACTACTGTAGTGGGGGGTAGTGGAGGGTTACTACTGTAGTGGAGGGTTACTACTGTAGTGGGGGGTAGTGGAGGGTTACTACTGTAGTGGAGGGTTACTACTGTAGTGGAGGGTTACTACTGTAGTGGGGGGTAGTGGAGGGTTACTACTGTAGTGGAGGGTTACTACTGTAGTGGAGGGTTACTACTGTAGTGGGGGGTTACTACTGTAGTGGGGGGTTACTACTGTAGTGGAGGGTTACTACTGTAGTGGAGGGTTACTACTGTAGTGGAGGGTTACTACTGTAGTGGAGGGTTACTACTGTAGTGGGGGGTTACTACTGTAGTGGAGGGTTACTACTGTAGTGGGGGGTTACTACTGTAGTGGGGGGTTACTACTGTAGTGGGGGGTTACTACTGTAGTGGGGGGTTACTACTGTAGTGGAGGGTTACTACTGTAGTGGAGGGTTACTACTGTAGTGGGGGGTTACTACTGTAGTGGAGGGTTACTACTGTAGTGGGGGGTAGTGGAGGGTTACTACTGTAGTGGAGGGTTACTACTGTAGTGGAGGGTTACTACTGTAGTGGGGGGTTACTACTGTAGTGGAGGGTTACCACTGTAGTGGAGGGTTACTACTGTAGTGGAGGGTTACTACTGTAGTGGAGGGTTACTACTGTAGTGGAGGGTTACTGCTGTAGTGGGGGGTTAATACTGTAGTGGAGGGTTACTACTGTAGTGGGGGGTTACTACTGTAGTGGGGGGTTACTACTGTAGTGGAGGGTTACTACTGTAGTGGAGGGTTACTACTGTAGTGGAGGGTTACTACTGTAGTGGAGGGTTACTACTGTAGTGGAGGGTTACTACTGTAGTGGAGGGTTACTACTGTAGTGGAGGGTTACTACTGTAGTGGGGGGTTACTACTGTAGTGGGGGGTTACTACTGTAGTGGGGGGTTACTACTGTAGTGGAGGGTTACTACTGTAGTGGGGGGTTACTACTGTAGTGGGGGGTTACTACTGTAGTGGAGGGTTACTACTGTAGTGGGGGGTTACTACTGTAGTGGGGGGTTACTACTGTAGTGGAGGGTTACTACTGTAGTGGAGGGTTACTACTGTAGTGGAGGGTTACTACTGTAGTGGAGGGTTACTACTGTAGTGGAGGGTTACTACTGTAGTGGAGGGTTACTACTGTAGTGGGGGGTTACTACTGTAGTGGGGGGTTACTACTGTAGTGGGGGGTTACTACTGTAGTGGGGGGTTACTACTGTAGTGGAGGGTTACTACTGTAGTGGGGGGTTACTACTGTAGTGGAGGGTTACTACTGTAGTGGAGGGTTACTACTGTAGTGGGGGGTTACTACTGTAGTGGGGGGTTACTACTGTAGTGGAGGGTTACTACTGTAGTGGAGGGTTTCTACTGTAGTGGAGGGTTTCTACTGTAGTGTAGGGTTACTACTGTAGTGGGGGGTTACTACTGTAGTGGAGGGTTACTACTGTAGTGGAGGGTTACTACTGTAGTGGAGGGTTACTACTGTAGTGGAGGGTTACTACTGTAGTGGAGGGTTACTACTGTAGTGGGGGGTTACTACTGTAGTGGAGGGTTACTACTGTAGTGGAGGGTAGTGGAGGGTTACTACTGTAGTGGGGGGTTACTACTGTAGTGGGGGGTTACTACTGTAGTGGAGGGTTACTACTGTAGTGGAGGGTTACTACTGTAGTGGAGGGTTACTACTGTAGTGGGGGGTTACTACTGTAGTGGAGGGTTACTACTGTAGTGGAGGGTTACTACTGTAGTGGGGGGTTAATACTGTAGTGGAGGGTTACTACTGTAGTGGGGGGTAGTGGAGGGTTACTACTGTAGTGGGGGGTTAATACTGTAGTGGAGGGTTACTACTGTAGTGGGGGGTAGTGGAGGGTTACTACTGTAGTGGAGGGTTACTACTGTAGTGGGGGGTTACTACTGTAGTGGAGGGTTACTACTGTAGTGGAGGGTTACTGCTGTAGTGGGGGGTTAATACTGTAGTGGAGGGTTACTACTGTAGTGGGGGGTTACTACTGTAGTGGGGGGTTACTACTGTAGTGGAGGGTTACTACTGTAGTGGAGGGTTACTGCTGTAGTGGGGGGTTAATACTGTAGTGGAGGGTTACTACTGTAGTGGGGGGTTACTACTGTAGTGGGGGGTTACTACTGTAGTGGAGGGTTACTACTGTAGTGGGGGGTTACTACTGTAGTGGAGGGTTACTACTGTAGTGGGGGGTAGTGGGGGGTTACTACTGTAGTGGGGGGTAGTGGGGGGTTACTACTGTAGTGGAGGGTTACTACTGTAGTGTAGGGTTACTACTGTAGTGGGGGGGTAGTGGGGGGTTACTACTGTAGTGGGGGGTAGTGGAGGGTTACTACTGTAGTGGGGGGTTACTACTGTAGTGGAGGGTTACTACTGTAGTGGAGGGTTACTACTGTAGTGGAGGGTTACTACTGTAGTGGAGGGTTACTACTGTAGTGGGGGGTTACTACTGTAGTGGAGGGTTACTACTGTAGTGGAGGCTTACTACTGTAGTGGAGGGTTACTACTGTAGTGGAGGGTTACTACTGTAGTGGAGGGTTACTACTGTAGTGGAGGGTTACTACTGTAGTGGAGGGTAGTGGAGGGTTACTACTGTAGTGGGGGGTAGTGGAGGGTTACTACTGTAGTGGGGGGTAGTGGAGGGTTGCTACTGTAGTGGAGGGTTACTACTGTAGTGGAGGGTTACTACTGTAGTGGAGGCTTACTACTGTAGTGGAGGGTTACTACTGTAGTGGAGGGTTACTACTGTAGTGGGGGGTTACTACTGTAGTGGGGGGTTACTACTGTAGTGGGGGGTTACTACTGTAGTGGAGGGTTACTACTGTAGTGGAGGGTTACTACTGTAGTGGAGGGTTACTACTGTAGTGGAGGGTTACTACTGTAGTGGAGGGTTACTACTGTAGTGGAGGGTTACTACTGTAGTGGAGGGTTACTACTGTAGTGGAGGGTTACTACTGTAGTGGAGGGTTACTACTGTAGTGGAGGGTTACTACTGTAGTGGAGGGTAGTGGAGGGTTACTACTGTAGTGGGGGGTAGTGGAGGGTTGCTACTGTAGTGGAGGGTTACTACTGTAGTGGAGGGTTACTACTGTAGTGGAGGGTTACTACTGTAGTGGGGGGTTACTACTGTAGTGGAGGGTTACTACTGTAGTGGAGGGTTACTACTGTAGTGGGGGGTTACTACTGTAGTGGAGGGTTACTACTGTAGTGGAGGGTTACTACTGTAGTGGGGGGTTACTACTGTAGTGGAGGGTTACTACTGTAGTGGAGGGTTACTACTGTAGTGGAGGGTTACTACTGTAGTGGAGGGTTACTACTGTAGTGGGGGGTTACTACTGTAGTGGAGGGTTACTACTGTAGTGGAGGGTTACTACTGTAGTGGAGGGTTACTACTGTAGTGGAGGGTTACTACTGTAGTGGGGGGTTACTACTGTAGTGGAGGCTTACTACTGTAGTGGAGGGTTACTACTGTAGTGGAGGGTTACTACTGTAGTGGAGGGTTACTACTGTAGTGGAGGGTTACTACTGTAGTGGGGGGTTACTACTGTAGTGGGGGGTTACTACTGTAGTGGAGGGTTTCTACTGTAGTGAGGGTTACTACTGTAGTGGAGGGTTACTACTGTAGTGGAGGGTTACTACTGTAGTGGAGGGTTACTACTGTAGTGGGGGGTTACTACTGTAGTGGGGGGTTACTACTGTAGTGGAGGGTTACTACTGTAGTGGAGGGTTACTACTGTAGTGGAGGGTTACTAATGTAGTGGAGGGTTACTACTGTAGTGGAGGGTTACTACTGTAGTGGGGGGTTACTGCTGTAGTGGGGGGTTACTACTGTAGTGGGGGGTTACTACTGTAGTGGGGGGTTACTACTGTAGTGGAGGGTTACTACTGTAGTGGGGGGTTACTACTGTAGTGGAGGGTTACTACTGTAGTGGGGGGTTACTACTGTAGTGGAGGGTTACTACTGTAGTGGAGGGTTACTACTGTAGTGGGGGGTTACTACTGTAGTGGAGGGTTACTACTGTAGTGGAGGGTTACTACTGTAGTGGAGGGTTACTACTGTAGTGGGGGGTTACTACTGTAGTGGAGGGTTACTACTGTAGTGGAGGGTAGTGGAGGGTTACTACTGTAGTGGAGGCTTACTACTGTAGTGGGGGGTAGTGGAGGGTTACTACTGTAGTGGAGGGTTACTACTGTAGTGGAGGGTTACTACTGTAGTGGAGGGTTACTACTGTAGTGGGGGGTTACTACTGTAGTGGGGGGTTACTACTGTAGTGGGGGGTTACTACTGTAGTGGAGGGTAGTGGAGGGTTACTACTGTAGTGGAGGGTTACTACTGTAGTGGAGGGTTACTACTGTAGTGGAGGGTTACTACTGTAGTGGGGGGTTACTACTGTAGTGGGGGGTTACTACTGTAGTGGAGGGTTACTACTGTAGTGGGGGGTTACTACTGTAGTGGGGGGTTACTACTGTAGTGGGGGGTTACTACTGTAGTGGAGGGTTACTACTGTAGTGGAGGGTTACTACTGTAGTGGAGGGTTACTACTGTAGTGGGGGGTTACTACTGTAGTGGAGGGTTACTACTGTAGTGGAGGGTTACTACTGTAGTGGAGGGTTACTACTGTAGTGGAGGGTTACTACTGTAGTGGAGGGTTACTACTGTAGTGGGGGGTTACTACTGTAGTGGGGGGTTACTACTGTAGTGGAGGGTTACTACTGTAGTGGGGGTGGTTACTACTGTAGTGGGGGGTTACTACTGTAGTGGAGGGTTACTACTGTAGTGGAGGGTTACTACTGTAGTGGAGGGTTACTGTAGTGGAGGGTAGTGGAGGGTTACTACTGTAGTGGAGGGTTACTACTGTAGTGGAGGGTTACTACTGTAGTGGAGGGTTACTACTGTAGTGGGGGGTTACTACTGTAGTGGAGGGTAGTGGAGGGTTACTACTGTAGTGGAGGGTTACTACTGTAGTGGAGGGTTACTACTGTAGTGGGGGGTTACTACTGTAGTGGGGGGTTACTACTGTAGTGGAGGGTTACTACTGTAGTGGAGGGTTACTACTGTAGTGGGGGGTTACTACTGTAGTGGGGGGTTACTACTGTAGTGGAGGGTTACTACTGTAGTGGAGGGTAGTGGAGGGTTACTACTGTAGTGGAGGGTTACTACTGTAGTGGAGGGTTACTACTGTAGTGGAGGGTTACTACTGTAGTGGAGGGTTACTACTGTTACTGTAGTGGAGGGTTACTACTGTAGTGGAGGGTTACTACTGTAGTGGAGGGTTACTACTGTAGTGGAGGGTTACTACTGTAGTGGAGGGTTACTACTGTAGTGGGGGGTTACTACTGTAGTGGAGGGTTACTACTGTAGTGGGGGGTTACTACTGTAGTGGGGGGTTACTACTGTAGTGGGGGGTTACTACTGTAGTGGGGGGTTACTACTGTAGTGGAGGGTTACTACTGTAGTGGGGGGTTAATACTGTAGTGGGGGGTTACTACTGTAGTGGAGGGTTACTACTGTAGTGGAGGGTTACTACTGTAGTGGGGGGTTACTACTGTAGTGGGGGGTTACTACTGTAGTGGGGGGTTACTACTGTAGTGGGGGGTTACTACTGTAGTGGATGGTTACTACTGTAGTGGGGGGTTACTACTGTAGTGGGGGGTTACTACTGTAGTGGAGGGTTACTACTGTAGTGGGGGGTTACTACTGTAGTGGGGGGTTACTACTGTAGTGGGGGGTTACTACTGTAGTGGAGGGTTACTACTGTAGTGGAGGGTTACTACTGTAGTGGGGGGTTACTACTGTAGTGGGGGGTTACTACTGTAGTGGGGGGTTACTACTGTAGTGGAGGGTTACTACTGTAGTGGAGGGTTACTACTGTAGTGGAGGGTTACTACTGTAGTGGAGGGTTACTACTGTAGTGGAGGGTTACTACTGTAGTGGAGGGTTACTACTGTAGTGGGGGGTTACTACTGTAGTGGAGGGTTACTACTGTAGTGGAGGGTTACTACTGTAGTGGAGGGTTACTACTGTAGTGGGGGGTTACTACTGTAGTGGAGGGTAGTGGAGGGTTACTACTTTAGTATAGGGTTACTACTGTAGTAGAGGGTTACTACTGTAGTGGGGGGTTACTACTGTAGTGGGGGGTTACTACTGTAGTGGGGGGTTACTACTGTAGTGGAGGGTTACTACTGTAGTGGAGGGTTACTACTGTAGTGGGGGGTTACTACTGTAGTGGGGGGTTACTACTGTAGTGGAGGGTTACTACTGTAGTGGAGGGTTACTACTGTAGTGGAGGGTTACTACTGTAGTGGGGGGTTACTACTGTAGTGGGGGGTTACTACTGTAGTGGAGGGTTACTACTGTAGTGGGGGGTTACTACTGTAGTGGGGGGTTACTACTGTAGTGGGGGGTTACTACTGTAGTGGGGGGTTACTACTGTAGTGGAGGGTTACTACTGTAGTGGGGGGTTACTACTGTAGTGGAGGGTAGTGGAGGGTTACTACTGTAGTGGGGGGTTACTACTGTAGTGGAGGGTTACTACTGTAGTGGAGGGTTACTACTGTAGTGGAGGGTTACTACTGTAGTGGAGGGTTACTACTGTAGTGGAGGGTTACTACTGTAGTGGAGGTTTCTACTGTAGTGGAGGGTTACTACTGTAGTGGGGGGTAGTGGAGGGTTACTACTGTAGTGGAGGGTTACTACTGTAGTGGAGGGTTACTACTGTAGTGGAGGGTAATGGGGGGTTACTACTGTAGTGGAGGGTTACTACTGTAGTGGAGGGTTACTACTGTAGTGGAGGGTTACTACTGTAGTGGGGGGTTACTACTGTAGTGGAGGGTTACTACTGTAGTGGAGGGTAGTGGAGGGTTACTACTGTAGTGGAGGGTTACTACTGTAGTGGAGGGTTACTACTGTAGTGGAGGGTTACTACTGTAGTGGAGGGTTACTACTGTAGTGGGGGGTTACTACTGTAGTGGGGGGTTACTACTGTAGTGGAGGGTTACTACTGTAGTGGGGGGTTACTACTGTAGTGGAGGGTTACTACTGTAGTGGAGGGTTACTACTGTAGTGGGGGGTTACTACTGTAGTGGAGGGTTACTACTGTAGTGGAGGGTTACTACTGTAGTGGAGGGTTACTACTGTAGTGGGGGGTTACTACTGTAGTGGAGGGTTACTACTGTAGTGGGGGGTTACTACTGTAGTGGAGGGTTACTACTGTAGTGGGGGGTTACTACTGTAGTGGAGGGTTACTACTGTAGTGGAGGGTTACTACTGTAGTGGAGGGTTACTACTGTAGTGGGGGGTTACTACTGTAGTGGAGGGTTACTACTGTAGTGGGGGGTTACTACTGTAGTGGAGGGTTACTACTGTAGTGGAGGGTTACTACTGTAGTGGAGGGTTACTACTGTAGTGGGGGGTTACTACTGTAGTGGAGGGTTACTGCTGTAGTGGGGGGTTACTGCTGTAGTGGAGGGTTACTGCTGTAGTGGGGGGTTACTACTGTAGTGGGGGGTTACTACTGTAGTGGAGGGTTACTACTGTAGTGGAGGGTTACTACTGTAGTGGAGGGTTACTACTGTAGTGGGGGGTTACTACTGTAGTGGGGGGTTACTACTGTAGTGGAGGGTTACTACTGTAGTGGAGGGTTACTACTGTAGTGGAGGGTTACTACTGTAGTGGGGGGTTACTACTGTAGTGGAGGGTTACTACTGTAGTGGAGGGTTACTACTGTAGTGGAGGGTTACTACTGTAGTGGGGGGTTACTACTGTAGTGGGGGGTTACTACTGTAGTGGGGCGTTACTACTGTAGTGGAGGGTTACTACTGTAGTGGAGGGTTACTACTGTAGTGAGGGGTTACTACTGTAGTGGAGGGTTACTACTGTAGTGGAGGGTTACTACTGTAGTGGAGGGTTACTACTGTAGTGGAGGGTAGTGGAGGGTTACTACTGTAGTGGGGGGTTACTACTGTAGTGGGGGGTTACTACTGTAGTGGAGGGTTACTACTGTAGTGGAGGGTTACTACTGTAGTGGAGGGTTACTACTGTAGTGGAGGGTAGTGGAGGGTTACTACTGTAGTGGGGGGTTACTACTGTAGTGGAGGGTTACTACTGTAGTGGAGGGTTACTACTGTAGTAGAGGGTTACTACTGTAGTGGGGGGTTACTACTGTAGTAGAGGGTTACTACTGTAGTAGAGGGTTACTACTGTAGTGGAGGGTTACTACTGTAGTGGAGGGTTACTACTGTAGTGGGGGGTAGTGGAGGGTTACTACTGTAGTGGAGGGTTACTACTGTAGTGGAGGGTAGTGGAGGGTTACTACTGTAGTGGGGGGTTACTACTGTAGTGGAGGGTTACTACTGTAGTGGAGGGTTACTACTGTAGTGGAGGGTTACTACTGTAGTGGAGGGTTACTACTGTAGTGGAGGGTTACTACTGTAGTGGAGGGTTACTGCTGTAGTGGGGGGTTACTACTGTAGTGGGGGGTTACTACTGTAGTGGAGGGTTACTACTGTAGTGGGGGGTTACTACTGTAGTGGGGGGTTACTACTGTAGTGGAGGGTTACTACTGTAGTGGAGGGTTACTACTGTAGTGGAGGGTTACTACTGTAGTGGAGGGTTACTACTGTAGTGGAGGGTTACTACTGTAGTGGGGGGTTACTACTGTAGTGGAGGGTTACTACTGTAGTGGGGGGTTACTACTGTAGTGGAGGGTTACTACTGTAGTGGAGGGTTACTACTGTAGTGGAGGGTTACTACTGTAGTGGGGGGTTACTACTGTAGTGGAGGGTTACTACTGTAGTGGAGGGTTACTACTGTAGTGGGGGGTTACTACTGTAGTGGAGGGTTACTACTGTAGTGGGGGGTTACTACTGTAGTGGAGGGTTACTACTGTAGTGGAGGGTTACTACTGTAGTGGAGGGTTACTACTGTAGTGGGGGGTTACTACTGTAGTGGGGGGTTACTACTGTAGTGGAGGGTTACTACTGTAGTGGGGGGTTACTACTGTAGTGGAGGGTTACTACTGTAGTGGAGGGTTACTACTGTAGTGGGGGGTTACTACTGTAGTGGAGGGTTACTACTGTAGTGGGGGGTTACTACTGTAGTGGAGGGTTACTACTGTAGTGGAGGGTTACTACTGTAGTGGGGGGTTACTACTGTAGTGGAGGGTTACTACTGTAGTGGGGGGTTACTACTGTAGTGGAGGGTTACTACTGTAGTAGAGGGTTACTACTGTAGTGGAGGGTTACTACTGTAGTGGAGGGTTACTACTGTAGTGGAGGGTTACTACTGTAGTGGGGGGTTACTACTGTAGTGGGGGGTAGTGGAGGGTTACTACTGTAGTGGAGGGTTACTACTGTAGTGGGGGGTAGTGGAGGGTTACTACTGTAGTGGGGGGTTACTACTGTAGTGGGGGGTTACTACTGTAGTGGAGGGTTACTACTGTAGTGGAGGGTTACTACTGTAGTGGGGGGTTACTACTGTAGTGGGGGGTTACTACTGTAGTGGAGGGTTACTACTGTAGTGGAGGGTTACTACTGTAGTGGAGGGTTACTACTGTAGTGGAGGGTTACTACTGTAGTGGAGGGTTACTACTGTAGTGGGGGGTTACTACTGTAGTGGGGGGTTACTACTGTAGTGGAGGGTTACTACTGTAGTGGAGGGTTACTACTGTAGTGGAGGGTTACTACTGTAGTGGGGGGTTACTACTGTAGTGGGGGGTTACTACTGTAGTGGAGGGTTACTACTGTAGTGGAGGGTTACTACTGTAGTGGAGGGTTACTACTGTAGTGGAGGGTTACTACTGTAGTGGAGGGTTACTACTGTAGTGGGGGGTTACTACTGTAGTGGAGGGTTACTACTGTAGTGGAGGGTTACTACTGTAGTGGAGGGTTACTACTGTAGTGGAGGGTTACTACTGTAGTGGAGGGTTACTACTGTAGTGGAGGGTTACTACTGTAGTGGAGGGTTACTACTGTAGTGGGGGGTTACTACTGTAGTGGAGGGTTACTACTGTAGTGGAGGGTTACTACTGTAGTGGAGGGTTACTACTGTAGTGGAGGGTTACTACTGTAGTGGAGGGTTACTACTGTAGTGGGGGGTTACTACTGTAGTGGAGGGTTACTACTGTAGTGGGGGGTTACTACTGTAGTGGGGGGTAGTGGAGGGTTACTACTGTAGTGGAGGGTTACTACTGTAGTGGGGGGTAGTGGAGGGTTACTACTGTAGTGGGGGGTTACTACTGTAGTGGAGGGTTACTACTGTAGTGGAGGGTTACTACTGTAGTGGAGGGTTACTACTGTAGTGGGGGGTTACTACTGTAGTGGAGGGTTACTACTGTAGTGGAGGGTTACTACTGTAGTGGAGGGTTACTACTGTAGTGGAGGGTTACTACTGTAGTGGAGGGTTACTACTGTAGTGGGGGGTTACTACTGTAGTGGAGGGTTACTACTGTAGTGGAGGGTTACTACTGTAGTGGAGGGTTACTACTGTAGTGGAGGGTTACTACTGTAGTGGAGGGTTACTACTGTAGTGGGGGGTTACTACTGTAGTGGGGGGTTACTACTGTAGTGGAGGGTTACTACTGTAGTGGAGGGTTACTACTGTAGTGGAGGGTTTCTACTGTAGTGGAGGGTTACTACTGTAGTGGAGGGTTACTACTGTAGTGGAGGGTTACTACTGTAGTGGAGGGTTACTACTGTAGTGGGGGGTTACTACTGTAGTGGGGGGTTACTACTGTAGTGGAGGGTTACTACTGTAGTGGAGGGTTACTACTGTAGTGGAGGGTTACTACTGTAGTGGAGGGTTACTACTGTAGTGGGGGGTTACTACTGTAGTGGAGGGTTACTACTGTAGTGGAGGGTTACTACTGTAGTGAGGGTAGTGGAGGGTTACTACTGTAGTGGAGGGTTACTACTGTAGTGGAGGGTTACTACTGTAGTGGGGGGTTACTACTGTAGTGGAGGGTTACTACTGTAGTGGAGGGTTACTACTGTAGTGGGGGGTTACTACTGTAGTGGGGGGTTACTACTGTAGTGGAGGGTTACTACTGTAGTGGAGGGTTACTACTGTAGTGGAGGGTTACTACTGTAGTGGAGGGTTACTACTGTAGTGGAGGGTTACTACTGTAGTGGGGGGTTACTACTGTAGTGGAGGGTTACTACTGTAGTGGAGGGTTACTACTGTAGTGGAGGGTTACTACTGTAGTGGAGGGTTACTACTGTAGTGGAGGGTTACTACTGTAGTGGAGGGTTACTACTGTAGTGGAGGGTTACTACTGTAGTGGGGGGTTACTACTGTAGTGGGGGGTTACTACTGTAGTGGAGGGTTACTACTGTAGTGGAGGGTTACTACTGTAGTGGAGGGTTACTACTGTAGTGGAGGGTTACTACTGTAGTGGGGGGTTACTACTGTAGTGGGGGGTTACTACTGTAGTGGAGGGTTACTACTGTAGTGGAGGGTTACTACTGTAGTGGAGGGTTACTACTGTAGTGGAGGGTTACTACTGTAGTGGGGGGTTACTACTGTAGTGGAGGGTTACTACTGTAGTGGGGGGTTACTACTGTAGTGGGGGGTTACTACTGTAGTGGAGGGTTACTACTGTAGTGGAGGGTTACTACTGTAGTGGGGGGTTACTACTGTAGTGGGGGGTTACTACTGTAGTGGGGGGTTACTACTGTAGTGGGGGGTTACTACTGTAGTGGGGGGTTACTACTGTAGTGGGGGGTTACTACTGTAGTGGAGGGTTACTACTGTAGTGGAGGGTTACTACTGTAGTGGAGGGTTACTACTGTAGTGGAGGGTTACTACTGTAGTGGAGGGTTACTACTGTAGTGGAGGGTTACTACTGTAGTGGAGGGTTACTACTGTAGTGGAGGGTTACTACTGTAGTGGAGGGTTACTACTGTAGTGGAGGGTTACTACTGTAGTGGAGGGTTACTACTGTAGTGGAGGGTTACTACTGTAGTGGAGGGTTACTACTGTAGTGGGGGGTTACTACTGTAGTGGGGGGTTACTACTGTAGTGGGGGGTTACTACTGTAGTGGGGGGTTACTACTGTAGTGGGGGGTTACTACTGTAGTGGAGGGTTACTACTGTAGTGGAGGGTTACTACTGTAGTGGAGGGTTACTACTGTAGTGGAGGGTTACTACTGTAGTGGGGGGTTACTACTGTAGTGGGGGGTTACTACTGTAGTGGGGGGTTACTACTGTAGTGGAGGGTTACTACTGTAGTGGAGGGTTACTACTGTAGTGGAGGGTTACTACTGTAGTGGGGGGTTACTACTGTAGTGGGGGGTTACTACTGTAGTGGAGGGTTACTACTGTAGTGGGGGGTAGTGGAGGGTTACTACTGTAGTGGGGGGTTACTACTGTAGTGGGGGGTTACTACTGTAGTGGGGGGTTACTACTGTAGTGGGGGGTTACTACTGTAGTGGGGGGTTACTACTGTAGTGGAGGGTTACTACTGTAGTGGAGGGTTACTACTGTAGTGGAGGGTTACTACTGTAGTGGAGGGTTACTACTGTAGTGGAGGGTTACTACTGTAGTGGAGGGTTACTACTGTAGTGGGGGGTTACTACTGTAGTGGAGGGTTACTACTGTAGTGGAGGGTTACTACTGTAGTGGGGGGTTACTACTGTAGTGGGGGGTTACTACTGTAGTGGGGGGTTACTACTGTAGTGGGGGGTTACTACTGTAGTGGGGGGTTACTACTGTAGTGGAGGGTTACTACTGTAGTGGAGGGTTACTACTGTAGTGGAGGGTTACTACTGTAGTGGAGGGTTACTACTGTAGTGGAGGGTTACTACTGTAGTGGAGGGTAGTGGAGGGTTACTACTGTAGTGGAGGGTTACTACTGTAGTGGGGGGTTACTACTGTAGTGGAGGGTTACTACTGTAGTGGAGGGTTACTACTGTAGTGGAGGGTTACTACTGTAGTGGAGGGTTACTACTGTAGTGGAGGGTTACTACTGTAGTGGAGGGTTACTACTGTAGTGGAGGGTTACTACTGTAGTGGAGGGTTACTACTGTAGTGGAGGGTTACTACTGTAGTGGAGGGTTACTACTGTAGTGGAGGGTTACTACTGTAGTGGAGGGTTACTACTGTAGTGGAGGGTTACTACTGTAGTGGAGGGTTACTACTGTAGTGGAGGGTAGTGGAGGGTTACTACTGTAGTGGAGGGTTACTACTGTAGTGGAGGGTTACTACTGTAGTGGAGGGTTACTACTGTAGTGGAGGGTTACTACTGTAGTGGGGGGTTACTACTGTAGTGGAGGGTTACTACTGTAGTGGAGGGTTACTACTGTAGTGGAGGGTTACTACTGTAGTGGGGGGTTACTACTGTAGTGGAGGGTTACTACTGTAGTGGGGGGTTACTACTGTAGTGGAGGGTTACTACTGTAGTGGGGGGTTACTACTGTAGTGGGGGGTTACTACTGTAGTGGAGGGTTACTACTGTAGTGGAGGGTTACTACTGTAGTGGAGGGTTACTACTGTAGTGGAGGGTAGTGAAGGGTTACTACTGTAGTGGAGGGTTACTACTGTAGTGGAGGGTTACTACTGTAGTGGGGGGTTACTACTGTAGTGGGGGGTTACTACTGTAGTGGAGGGTTACTACTGTAGTGGAGGGTTACTACTGTAGTGGAGGGTTACTACTGTAGTGGAGGGTTACTACTGTAGTGGGGGGTTACTACTGTAGTGGAGGGTTACTACTGTAGTGGAGGGTTACTACTGTAGTGGAGGGTTACTACTGTAGTGGAGGGTTACTACTGTAGTGGAGGGTTACTACTGTAGTGGAGGGTTACTACTGTAGTGGAGGGTTACTACTGTAGTGGAGGGTTACTACTGTAGTGGAGGGTTACTACTGTAGTGGAGGGTTACTACTGTAGTGGAGGGTTACTACTGTAGTGGGGGGTTACTACTGTAGTGGGGGGTTACTACTGTAGTGGAGGGTTACTACTGTAGTGGAGGGTTACTACTGTAGTGGAGGGTTACTACTGTAGTGGAGGGTTACTACTGTAGTGGAGGGTTACTACTGTAGTGGAGGGTTACTACTGTAGTGGAGGGTTACTACTGTAGTGGAGGGTTACTACTGTAGTGGGGGGTTACTACTGTAGTGGGGGGTTACTACTGTAGTGGGGGGTTACTACTGTAGTGGAGGGTTACTACTGTAGTGGAGGGTTACTACTGTAGTGGAGGGTTACTACTGTAGTGGGGGGTTACTACTGTAGTGGGGGGTTACTACTGTAGTGGGGGGTTACTACTGTAGTGGAGGGTTACTACTGTAGTGGAGGGTTACTACTGTAGTGGAGGGTTACTACTGTAGTGGAGGGTTACTACTGTAGTGGGGGGTTACTACTGTAGTGGGGGGTTACTACTGTAGTGGGGGGTTACTACTGTAGTGGGGGGTTACTACTGTAGTGGAGGGTTACTACTGTAGTGGAGGGTTACTACTGTAGTGGAGGGTTACTACTGTAGTGGAGGGTTACTACTGTAGTGGGGGGTTACTACTGTAGTGGGGGGTTACTACTGTAGTGGGGGGTTACTACTGTAGTGGAGGGTTACTACTGTAGTGGAGGGTTACTACTGTAGTGGAGGGTTACTACTGTAGTGGAGGGTTACTACTGTAGTGGAGGGTTACTACTGTAGTGGAGGGTTACTACTGTAGTGGGGGGTTACTACTGTAGTGGGGGGTTACTACTGTAGTGGGGGGTTACTACTGTAGTGGGGGGTTACTACTGTAGTGGGGGGTTACTACTGTAGTGGAGGGTTACTACTGTAGTGGAGGGTTACTACTGTAGTGGAGGGTTACTACTGTAGTGGAGGGTTACTACTGTAGTGGAGGGTAGTGGAGGGTTACTACTGTAGTGGGGGGTTACTACTGTAGTGGAGGGTTACTACTGTAGTGGAGGGTTACTACTGTAGTGGAGGGTAGTGGAGGGTTACTACTGTAGTGGGGGGTTACTACTGTAGTGGAGGGTTACTACTGTAGTGGAGGGTTACTACTGTAGTGGAGGGTAGTGGAGGGTTACTACTGTAGTGGGGGGTTACTACTGTAGTGGGGGGTTACTACTGTAGTGGAGGGTTACTACTGTAGTGGGGGGTTACTACTGTAGTGGAGGGTTACTACTGTAGTGGAGGGTTACTACTGTAGTGGAGGGTTACTACTGTAGTGGAGGGTTACTACTGTAGTGGAGGGTTACTACTGTAGTGGAGGGTTACTACTGTAGTGGAGGGTTACTACTGTAGTGGAGGGTTACTACTGTAGTGGAGGGTTACTACTGTAGTGGAGGGTTACTACTGTAGTGGAGGGTTACTACTGTAGTGGAGGGTTACTACTGTAGTGGAGGGTTACTACTGTAGTGGAGGGTTACTACTGTAGTGGAGGGTTACTACTGTAGTGGAGGGTTACTACTGTAGTGGAGGGTTACTACTGTAGTGGAGGGTTACTACTGTAGTGGAGGGTTACTACTGTAGTGGAGGGTTACTACTGTAGTGGAGGGTTACTACTGTAGTGGAGGGTTACTACTGTAGTGGAGGGTAGTGGAGGGTTACTACTGTAGTGGGGGGTTACTACTGTAGTGGAGGGTTACTACTGTAGTGGAGGGTTACTACTGTAGTGGAGGGTTACTACTGTAGTGGAGGGTTACTACTGTAGTGGAGGGTTACTACTGTAGTGGAGGGTTACTACTGTAGTGGGGGGTTACTACTGTAGTGGAGGGTTACTACTGTAGTGGGGGGTTACTACTGTAGTGGGGGGTTACTACTGTAGTGGGGGGTTACTACTGTAGTGGGGGGTTACTACTGTAGTGGAGGGTTACTACTGTAGTGGAGGGTTACTACTGTAGTGGAGGGTTACTACTGTAGTGGAGGGTTACTACTGTAGTGGAGGGTTACTACTGTAGTGGAGGGTTACTACTGTAGTGGAGGGTTACTACTGTAGTGGAGGGTTACTACTGTAGTGGAGGGTTACTACTGTAGTGGAGGGTTACTACTGTAGTGGAGGGTTACTACTGTAGTGGAGGGTTACTACTGTAGTGGAGGGTTACTACTGTAGTGGAGGGTTACTACTGTAGTGGAGGGTTACTACTGTAGTGGAGGGTTACTACTGTAGTGGAGGGTTACTACTGTAGTGGGGGGTTACTACTGTAGTGGAGGGTTACTACTGTAGTGGGGGGTTACTACTGTAGTGGAGGGTTACTACTGTAGTGGGGGGTTACTACTGTAGTGGGGGGTTACTACTGTAGTGGAGGGTTACTACTGTAGTGGAGGGTTACTACTGTAGTGGAGGGTTACTACTGTAGTGGAGGGTAGTGAAGGGTTACTACTGTAGTGGAGGGTTACTACTGTAGTGGAGGGTTACTACTGTAGTGGGGGGTTACTACTGTAGTGGGGGGTTACTACTGTAGTGGAGGGTTACTACTGTAGTGGAGGGTTACTACTGTAGTGGAGGGTTACTACTGTAGTGGAGGGTTACTACTGTAGTGGGGGGTTACTACTGTAGTGGGGGGTTACTACTGTAGTGGAGGGTTACTACTGTAGTGGAGGGTTACTACTGTAGTGGAGGGTTACTACTGTAGTGGAGGGTTACTACTGTAGTGGAGGGTTACTACTGTAGTGGAGGGTTACTACTGTAGTGGAGGGTTACTACTGTAGTGGAGGGTTACTACTGTAGTGGAGGGTTACTACTGTAGTGGAGGGTTACTACTGTAGTGGGGGGTTACTACTGTAGTGGGGGGTTACTACTGTAGTGGAGGGTTACTACTGTAGTGGAGGGTTACTACTGTAGTGGAGGGTTACTACTGTAGTGGAGGGTTACTACTGTAGTGGAGGGTTACTACTGTAGTGGAGGGTTACTACTGTAGTGGAGGGTTACTACTGTAGTGGAGGGTTACTACTGTAGTGGAGGGTTACTACTGTAGTGGGGGGTTACTACTGTAGTGGGGGGTTACTACTGTAGTGGGGGGTTACTACTGTAGTGGAGGGTTACTACTGTAGTGGAGGGTTACTACTGTAGTGGAGGGTTACTACTGTAGTGGGGGGTTACTACTGTAGTGGAGGGTTACTACTGTAGTGGAGGGTTACTACTGTAGTGGAGGGTTACTACTGTAGTGGGGGGTTACTACTGTAGTGGGGGGTTACTACTGTAGTGGGGGGTTACTACTGTAGTGGGGGGTTACTACTGTAGTGGGGGGTTACTACTGTAGTGGAGGGTTACTACTGTAGTGGAGGGTTACTACTGTAGTGGAGGGTTACTACTGTAGTGGGGGGTTACTACTGTAGTGGGGGGTTACTACTGTAGTGGGGGGTTACTACTGTAGTGGAGGGTTACTACTGTAGTGGAGGGTTACTACTGTAGTGGAGGGTTACTACTGTAGTGGAGGGTTACTACTGTAGTGGGGGGTTACTACTGTAGTGGGGGGTTACTACTGTAGTGGGGGGTTACTACTGTAGTGGGGGGTTACTACTGTAGTGGGGGGTTACTACTGTAGTGGAGGGTTACTACTGTAGTGGAGGGTTACTACTGTAGTGGAGGGTTACTACTGTAGTGGAGGGTTACTACTGTAGTGGAGGGTTACTACTGTAGTGGAGGGTAGTGGAGGGTTACTACTGTAGTGGGGGGTTACTACTGTAGTGGAGGGTTACTACTGTAGTGGAGGGTTACTACTGTAGTGGAGGGTTACTACTGTAGTGGAGGGTAGTGGAGGGTTACTACTGTAGTGGGGGGTTACTACTGTAGTGGAGGGTTACTACTGTAGTGGAGGGTTACTACTGTAGTGGGGGGTTACTACTGTAGTGGAGGGTTACTACTGTAGTGGAGGGTTACTACTGTAGTGGAGGGTTACTACTGTAGTGGAGGGTTACTACTGTAGTGGAGGGTTACTACTGTAGTGGAGGGTTACTACTGTAGTGGAGGGTTACTACTGTAGTGGAGGGTTACTACTGTAGTGGAGGGTTACTACTGTAGTGGGGGGTTACTACTGTAGTGGAGGGTTACTACTGTAGTGGAGGGTTACTACTGTAGTGGGGGGTTACTACTGTAGTGGAGGGTTACTACTGTAGTGGAGGGTTACTACTGTAGTGGAGGGTTACTACTGTAGTGGAGGGTTACTACTGTAGTGGAGGGTTACTACTGTAGTGGGGGGTTACTACTGTAGTGGAGGGTTACTACTGTAGTGGAGGGTAGTGGAGGGTTACTACTGTAGTGGAGGGTTACTACTGTAGTGGAGGGTTACTACTGTAGTGGAGGGTTACTACTGTAGTGGAGGGTTACTACTGTAGTGGAGGGTTACTACTGTAGTGGAGGGTTACTACTGTAGTGGAGGGTTACTACTGTAGTGGAGGGTTACTACTGTAGTGGAGGGTTACTACTGTAGTGGAGGGTTACTACTGTAGTGGAGGGTTACTACTGTAGTGGAGGGTTACTACTGTAGTGGAGGGTTACTACTGTAGTGGAGGGTTACTACTGTAGTGGAGGGTTACTACTGTAGTGGAGGGTTACTACTGTAGTGGGGGGTTACTACTGTAGTGGGGGGTTACTACTGTAGTGGGGGGTTACTACTGTAGTGGGGGGTTACTACTGTAGTGGAGGGTTACTACTGTAGTGGGGGGTTACTACTGTAGTGGAGGGTTACTACTGTAGTGGAGGGTAGTGGAGGGTTACTACTGTAGTGGGGGGTTACTACTGTAGTGGAGGGTTACTACTGTAGTGGAGGGTTACTACTGTAGTGGAGGGTTACTACTGTAGTGGAGGGTTACTACTGTAGTGGAGGGTTACTACTGTAGTGGAGGGTTACTACTGTAGTGGGGGGTTACTACTGTAGTGGAGGGTTACTACTGTAGTGGGGGGTTACTACTGTAGTGGGGGGTTACTACTGTAGTGGGGGGTTACTACTGTAGTGGGGGGTTACTACTGTAGTGGAGGGTTACTACTGTAGTGGAGGGTTACTACTGTAGTGGAGGGTTACTACTGTAGTGGAGGGTTACTACTGTAGTGGAGGGTTACTACTGTAGTGGAGGGTTACTACTGTAGTGGAGGGTTACTACTGTAGTGGAGGGTTACTACTGTAGTGGAGGGTTACTACTGTAGTGGAGGGTTACTACTGTAGTGGGGGGTTACTACTGTAGTGGGGGGTTACTACTGTAGTGGAGGGTTACTACTGTAGTGGAGGGTAGTGGAGGGTTACTACTGTAGTGGAGGGTTACTACTGTAGTGGAGGGTTACTACTGTAGTGGAGGGTTACTACTGTAGTGGAGGGTTACTACTGTAGTGGAGGGTTACTACTGTAGTGGAGGGTTACTACTGTAGTGGAGGGTTACTACTGTAGTGGAGGGTTACTACTGTAGTGGAGGGAGGGTTACTACTGTAGTGGGGGGTTACTACTGTAGTGGAGGGTTACTACTGTAGTGGAGGGTTACTACTGTAGTGGGGGGTTACTACTGTAGTGGAGGGTTACTACTGTAGTGGAGGGTTACTACTGTAGTGGGGGGTTACTACTGTAGTGGGGGGTTACTACTGTAGTGGGGGGTTACTACTGTAGTGGGGGGTTACTACTGTAGTGGGGGGTTACTACTGTAGTGGAGGGTTACTACTGTAGTGGAGGGTTACTACTGTAGTGGGGGGTTACTACTGTAGTGGGGGGTTACTACTGTAGTGGGGGGTTACTACTGTAGTGGAGGGTTACTACTGTAGTGGAGGGTTACTACTGTAGTGGGGGGTTACTACTGTAGTGGGGGGTTACTACTGTAGTGGAGGGTTACTACTGTAGTGGGGGGTTACTACTGTAGTGGGGGGTTACTACTGTAGTGGGGGGTTACTACTGTAGTGGGGGGTTACTACTGTAGTGGGGGGTTACTACTGTAGTGGAGGGTTACTACTGTAGTGGGGGGTTACTACTGTAGTGGGGGGTTACTACTGTAGTGGGGGGTTACTACTGTAGTGGAGGGTAGTGGAGGGTTACTACTGTAGTGGAGGGTTACTACTGTAGTGGAGGGTTACTACTGTAGTGGAGGGTTACTACTGTAGTGGAGGGTTACTACTGTAGTGGAGGGTTACTACTGTAGTGGGGGGTTACTACTGTAGTGGAGGGTTACTACTGTAGTGGAGGGTAGTGGAGGGTTACTACTGTAGTGGAGGGTTACTACTGTAGTGGAGGGTTACTACTGTAGTGGAGGGTTACTACTGTAGTGGGGGGTTACTACTGTAGTGGGGGGTTACTACTGTAGTGGAGGGTTACTACTGTAGTGGGGGGTTACTACTGTAGTGGGGGGTTACTACTGTAGTGGAGGGTTACTACTGTAGTGGAGGGTTACTACTGTAGTGGGGGGTTACTACTGTAGTGGAGGGTTACTACTGTAGTGGGGGGTTACTACTGTAGTGGGGGGTTACTACTGTAGTGGAGGGTTACTACTGTAGTGGGGGGTTACTACTGTAGTGGAGGGTTACTACTGTAGTGGGGGGTTACTACTGTAGTGGAGGGTTACTACTGTAGTGGAGGGTTACTACTGTAGTGGAGGGTTACTACTGTAGTGGGGGGTTACTACTGTAGTGGAGGGTTACTACTGTAGTGGAGGGTTACTACTGTAGTGGAGGGTTACTACTGTAGTGGGGGGTTACTACTGTAGTGGAGGGTTACTACTGTAGTGGAGGGTTACTACTGTAGTGGGGGGTTACTACTGTAGTGGAGGGTTACTACTGTAGTGGAGGGTTACTACTGTAGTGGAGGGTTACTACTGTAGTGGAGGGTTACTACTGTAGTGGAGGGTTACTACTGTAGTGGAGGGTTACTACTGTAGTGGAGGGTTACTACTGTAGTGGAGGGTTACTACTGTAGTGGAGGGTTACTACTGTAGTGGGGGGTTACTACTGTAGTGGAGGGTTACTACTGTAGTGGAGGGTTACTACTGTAGTGGGGGGTTACTACTGTAGTGGAGGGTTACTACTGTAGTGGGGGGTTACTACTGTAGTGGGGGGTTACTACTGTAGTGGGGGGTTACTACTGTAGTGGAGGGTTACTACTGTAGTGGAGGGTTACTACTGTAGTGGGGGGTTACTACTGTAGTGGAGGGTTACTACTGTAGTGGAGGGTTACTACTGTAGTGGAGGGTTACTACTGTAGTGGGGGGTTACTACTGTAGTTGAGGGTAGTGGAGGGTTACTACTGTAGTGGGGGGTTACTACTGTAGTTGAGGGTAGTGGAGGGTTACTACTGTAGTGGGGGGTTACTACTGTAGTGGAGGGTTACTACTGTAGTGGAGGGTTACTACTGTAGTGGAGGGTTACTACTGTAGTGGGGGGTTACTACTGTAGTGGAGGGTTACTACTGTAGTGGAGGGTTACTACTGTAGTGGAGGGTTACTACTGTAGTGGGGGGTTACTACTGTAGTGGGGGGTTACTACTGTAGTGGAGGGTTACTACTGTAGTGGAGGGTTACTACTGTAGTGGGGGGTTACTACTGTAGTGGGGGGTTACTACTGTAGTGGAGGGTTACTACTGTAGTGGAGGGTTACTACTGTAGTGGAGGGTTACTACTGTAGTGGGGGGTTACTACTGTAGTGGAGGGTTACTACTGTAGTGGAGGGTTACTACTGTAGTGGAGGGTTACTACTGTAGTGGGGGGTTACTACTGTAGTGGGGGGTTACTACTGTAGTGGAGGGTTACTACTGTAGTGGAGGGTTACTACTGTAGTGGAGGGTTACTACTGTAGTGGAGGGTTACTACTGTAGTGGAGGGTTACTACTGTAGTGGAGGGTTACTACTGTAGTGGAGGGTTACTACTGTAGTGGAGGGTTACTACTGTAGTGGAGGGTTACTACTGTAGTGGAGGGTTACTACTGTAGTGGAGGGTTACTACTGTAGTGGAGGGTTACTACTGTAGTGGGGGGTTACTACTGTAGTGGGGGGTTACTACTGTAGTGGAGGGTTACTACTGTAGTGGAGGGTTACTACTGTAGTGGAGGGTTACTACTGTAGTGGAGGGTTACTACTGTAGTGGGGGGTTACTACTGTAGTGGAGGGTTACTACTGTAGTGGAGGGTTACTACTGTAGTGGAGGGTTACTACTGTAGTGGGGGGTTACTACTGTAGTGGAGTAGTGGAGGGTTACTACTGTAGTGGAGGGTTACTACTGTAGTGGGGGGTTACTACTGTAGTGGGGGGTTACTACTGTAGTGGAGGGTTACTACTGTAGTGGAGGGTTACTACTGTAGTGGAGGGTTACTACTGTAGTGGGGGGTTACTACTGTAGTGGGGGGTTACTACTGTAGTGGAGGGTTACTACTGTAGTGGAGGGTTACTACTGTAGTGGAGGGTTACTACTGTAGTGGGGGGTTACTACTGTAGTGGAGGGTAGTGGAGGGTTACTACTGTAGTGGAGGGTTACTACTGTAGTGGAGGGTTACTACTGTAGTGGAGGGTTACTACTGTAGTGGGGGGTTACTACTGTAGTGGAGGGTTACTACTGTAGTGGAGGGTTACTACTGTAGTGGAGGGTTACTACTGTAGTGGAGGGTTACTACTGTAGTGGAGGGTTACTACTGTAGTGGGGGTAGTGGAGGGTTACTACTGTAGTGGAGGGTTACTACTGTAGTGGGGGGTTACTACTGTAGTGGAGGGTTACTACTGTAGTGGGGGGTTACTACTGTAGTGGAGGGTTACTACTGTAGTGGAGGGTAGTGGAGGGTTACTACTGTAGTGGAGGGTTACTACTGTAGTGGAGGGTTACTACTGTAGTGGGGGGTTACTACTGTAGTGGAGGGTTACTACTGTAGTGGAGGGTTACTACTGTAGTGGGGGTTACTACTGTAGTGGGGGGTTACTACTGTAGTGGAGGGTTACTACTGTAGTGGAGGGTTACTACTGTAGTGGAGGGTTACTACTGTAGTGGAGGGTTACTACTGTAGTGGAGGGTTACTACTGTAGTGGGGGGTTACTACTGTAGTGGAGGGTTACTACTGTAGTGGAGGGTTACTACTGTAGTGGAGGGTTACTACTGTAGTGGAGGGTTACTACTGTAGTGGAGGGTTACTACTGTAGTGGAGGGTTACTACTGTAGTGGAGGGTTACTACTGTAGTGGGGGGTTACTACTGTAGTGGAGGGTTACTACTGTAGTGGAGGGTTACTACTGTAGTGGAGGGTTACTACTGTAGTGGGGGGTTACTACTGTAGTGGAGGGTTACTACTGTAGTGGAGGGTTACTACTGTAGTGGAGGGTTACTACTGTAGTGGAGGGTTACTACTGTAGTGGAGGGTTACTACTGTAGTGGAGGGTTACTACTGTAGTGGGGGGTTACTACTGTAGTGGAGGGTTACTACTGTAGTGGAGGGTTACTACTGTAGTGGAGGGTTACTACTGTAGTGGAGGGTTACTACTGTAGTGGAGGGTTACTACTGTAGTGGGGGGTTACTACTGTAGTGGAGGGTTACTACTGTAGTGGAGGGTTACTACTGTAGTGGAGGGTTACTACTGTAGTGGAGGGTTACTACTGTAGTGGGGGGTTACTACTGTAGTGGGGGGTTACTACTGTAGTGGAGGGTTACTACTGTAGTGGAGGGTTACTACTGTAGTGGAGGGTTACTACTGTAGTGGAGGGTTACTACTGTAGTGGAGGGTTACTACTGTAGTGGAGGGTTACTACTGTAGTGGGGGGTTACTACTGTAGTGGAGGGTTACTACTGTAGTGGAGGGTTACTACTGTAGTGGGGGGTTACTACTGTAGTGGAGGGTTACTACTGTAGTGGAGGGTTACTACTGTAGTGGGGGGTTACTACTGTAGTGGGGGGTTACTACTGTAGTGGAGGGTTACTACTGTAGTGGGGGGTTACTACTGTAGTGGAGGGTTACTACTGTAGTGGAGGGTTACTACTGTAGTGGAGGGTTACTACTGTAGTGGAGGGTTACTACTGTAGTGGAGGGTTACTACTGTAGTGGAGGGTTACTACTGTAGTGGGGGGTTACTACTGTAGTGGAGGGTTACTACTGTAGTGGAGGGTTACTACTGTAGTGGAGGGTTACTACTGTAGTGGAGGGTTACTACTGTAGTGGAGGGTTACTACTGTAGTGGAGGGTTACTACTGTAGTGGGGGGTTACTACTGTAGTGGGGGGTTACTACTGTAGTGGAGGGTTACTACTGTAGTGGGGGGTTACTACTGTAGTGAGGGTAGTGGGGGTTACTACTGTAGTGGAGGGTTACTACTGTAGTGGAGGGTTACTACTGTAGTGGAGGGTTACTACTGTAGTGGAGGGTTACTACTGTAGTGGAGGGTTACTACTGTAGTGGGGGGTTACTACTGTAGTGGAGGGTTACTACTGTAGTGGAGGGTTACTACTGTAGTGGGGGGTTACTACTGTAGTGGGGGGTTACTACTGTAGTGGAGGGTTACTACTGTAGTGGAGGGTTACTACTGTAGTGGGGGGTTACTACTGTAGTGGGGGGTTACTACTGTAGTGGAGGGTTACTACTGTAGTGGAGGGTTACTACTGTAGTGGAGGGTTACTACTGTAGTGGGGGGTTACTACTGTAGTGGAGGGTTACTACTGTAGTGGAGGGTTACTACTGTAGTGGAGGGTTACTACTGTAGTGGAGGGTTACTACTGTAGTGGAGGGTTACTACTGTAGTGGAGGGTTACTACTGTAGTGGGGGGTTACTACTGTAGTGGAGGGTTACTACTGTAGTGGAGGGTTACTACTGTAGTGGAGGGT